>NW_004524602.1:1279907-1288346 GCF_000260255.1 Octodon degus
TCTGTTATTTGAATATTATAGGTGTGTAAACTCAGCAAAATATTCTAAAAGAGTCCAGTAGCCCATAATAGTATTGGGTCTTCCGCTTGACTGGCTATGTCAGAAATCGTTGACCTGAGTCCCCCACAGCTCAACATAACAGCATGGCTTTACTTATATTTTGTTTTTATACTTTTCTGCTGGATGGTTAAGACCAAGGCAAAGCAGTAGCTATGCAATAAGAGTTGTAGCTTTTGGGTCCAATAAGGTGGCAGTAAGTTTTTAGATAGAACATCAACAACATAGTCCATGAAAGATTAAAATGGATACAGTGCAATTTATTAAAATTAACTCTAGCCTGCAAAAAGATCTGATAAGTGAACAGATAATCCAGACACCAGGAGAAAACATGTAAAATACATATCTGACCATGGATTTGTATCCAAAACAACAAAAGAACTTTATTTATTCTTTTGTAGTACTGAGGATTGAACTCAGGACCTTGCAATTGCCAAGCAGATGCTTATGCTGCTGAGCTATCTCCCTGGCCCAACAAAAGAACATTGACAACTCAAAAATACAGAAAAGAAACCCTGATAAAGGTGAATAAGAGATCTAATAGACACATCACCAAAGAAGATATACAGGTGGCAAACAGACATAAGCAAAGATGCTCAATACTATATGTCTCAGTAGATTATAGGTTGAAACAAGACACCATTGTATAGTTATTAGAATGGTGAAAGTTCAAATCATGTGACAATGACAAATGTTAAAGATGTTAAACAACAGGAACCCATTTTTATTGCCAGGAGTAATACAAAATAGAACTCACCTTGGAAGCAAGTCTGGCAGTTTTTTTATAAAGCTAAGGGTTGTTATATCCTATGTATTTACTCAAATGAATTGAAAGCTTGCAAATATACAAAATCCTCCATATGAATGTTCACAGCAGCCTTATTCATAATTGTTAAAACTTGGAAGCAGCTCCTTTAATAGAATGGATAAACTGTGCTCATTCATATAACAGGACGTTATTTAGCAACAGAAAAGAGTGATCAAGCCACAAAAAAAGATACAAAGGAAACTTAAATGCACATTGCCAAGTGAAAGAGCCAGTCTGAAAGGGCTATCTACCATACAATGCCAGCTGTAGTACATTTTTGGAAAGATAAAACTATATACAAAGTAAAAAGATCAGTGGTTGCCAGAGGTCTGGGGAAGGAAGGCGTGGGGTGACTATAAGAAACATAAATTTTTAAGGCAGTGGAACTCTTCTGTATGACACTATAATGACATTATACATTTGTAGAAACCCACAGGACCATACACAACGAAAGTGAATTGTAATGTAAACTATGGATTTTAGGTAGTAACATTTTACTGGTATTGGTTAATCAATTGTAAAAATGGGCCACATAAAAGCAAGATTTTAATAGGAGAAACTGTGAGCAGACAGAATTTAAGGGAACTTTATTCTCTGTTCAGCTTTTAACTACTGAAACTAAAACTACTACCAAAAATTCTCTTTTAAAAAATGTCACCTGCAAGCAGGCTTAGGGGTGGGGGTTTGCTGCTGGCCCCGCCCCCAGGGCGCACTGAGGTGGCAACTGACACTGGGCACCATGGCGCGCGCCTATAATCCCAGCACTTGGGAGGCTGTAAACTGGAGAATCACTATGAGTCCAATCTAGTAGTGAGATCCTGAACACCATGTAGACCCTTCCCTAAAATACAGAAAAATAAATAAATATAAAAATTAAAAAAAAACTCTTAGATTTTATTTTATTTTTTTATTTTTTTTATTTTTTATTTTTTTTGGCAGAGCTGGGGATTGAACTCAGGCCCTTGCGCTTGCCAGGGAAGCGCTTATTCCACTGAGCCATCTCACTGGCCCTTTAGATTTTGTTTTTACTTACTGCAATTTGAAGCCACATTAAAGCTTAATTTGTTCCATCTATGGTCCTTGGGCTTCTAACCTTTTAAATGGATCTCAGTAGTCTTTGATTTTTTCATCTGAGATGGCAAGAGATTTCAGGCACATTTCCAAGCAGTGTTTATTTTTTAAATTTTTTTTGTGGTACTGGGGAATGAACTCAGGACCCTATGCTTGCCATGCAAGCACTTATACTACTGAGCTCTCTCCCCGGGCTTGGACACATTTCCTGCACTAGACCTGGATCAGTTTTTAATTCAAACAGCATTGGTTTATTTTAATGAGAAATAATACCATCAAACCCATAATATGTCCTCAGGGATTCTCAGCACTACTGATGTACTCACTGTTTCTCGACCCTTAGAACAACAGATCTGGGAACTTCCCCCATACCTACTCCTAGACCCCAAGATAAAGAACCTTGGGTATTTCATCAAATTTGGGACCAAGGAATTTTTTTCTTTAATTTTTAGTAACAGTCTCTCCTATTTCACACTGAGAACGCTGGTTCTCAAGGGCCACAGGATAATATAATATAACTACATACTTGTCTTATGCTGTATTATAAGTTTCAGAATAACAATCTTAATAGTACCACCACCAACTTAATAAGTACCACCAAATGTTCAAAACAGTTTCTCTTTAGTCATATCTAATTCCCATTCTTATTTTTTTAAATCATTATACTAACTTATTTGAACACACAGTCATTTCATTCTATATTTTCTTCCTCTCAATATGGGTTAATTTTAGTGTTACAATTATACATTTAATGTTTACTATCAGTCCTATGTCACTGTATCTGTGTTGCCTTGCTTATCTGAGCTTGTTGTCTAGTAAACTCATCAGAAGACCTTATAAAAGCAATAGCTTGAGTTCTTGCAAGCTGGCAGCACTGGGTACCTTTTCTATGGAAGGCAAAGCCTTGGCATGTATCTTCTTTTTTAGAGTATTTTAAAAATGTTACTGTTTTCTGAAATAAAAGTTATTGAAAAGTTTCACATTAACTGTTTTCCTTATATATCATGATACTCTTTTTTCTTTTAATATATGAAATTTGAAACTGAAGTATAATTCATTTGCATTAAAATAAATTGCATGCAGTGAGAAGTTCTATCGCCTCCCCAGGTTCCCCTGGTCTTCCCCTTTGAAGTCAGCCTCTCTCCCAATCCCTGACAATCACATAATTGTTTTCTATTCTGGTAAGTTTTGCTTTTTTTCAGGATGCCATATAAATGGAGTCATCCTATCTGTAGCCTTTGAGTTGGGCTTCTTTCACTAGGCAGAGTATATATGAGATTTACTTAGGTTACTGTGTGCACCAGTGCTCTGCTCCTTTAAATTCTGGGTATTTTATTGTAACAAAAACAACACTAAGACTTAAGTGTACTGTTTTGTATTGTTAACTTAGGTACAACGTTGTACACTCAATTTCTAGAATTTTTCATCTTGCATTACTGCAACTTATACCAACTGATAGTAACTCCCCATTTCACCCCCTCCCCTGGGCAGGCTGGGCTGACTGCTTCTGTGAGTCTGTTTTAGATGCCTCATTCAAGTGGATTCATGCAGTATTTGCCCTTCTATGGCAACATAATATCCTCAGGGTTCACCTGTCTTGTCACCAATTGCAGACTTTCCTTTCCTAAGGCTAAATAACGTTCCATTTGTGTAGAGACCACATTTTCTTCATCTTTATTTCCCCATGAACACCAATGTTGTTTCCACTTGTCACTGGTGTGAATAGTGATATAATGGACAAAGTGTGTCACCTCTTTTGATTCAATACCCAGAAGTAGGACTACTGGGCTGACCATATAATAGTATAGTTCTATTTTTAACTTTTAGGGGAAACTTGGATCCTTTTTCCTAGGGGCTGCACTATTTTGCATTCTTACCAATGCTGCACATGGGTTCCAGTTTTTCCACATTCTCATTACTACTTGTTACCTTCTGGTTTTGATGAGTACACAAACTATGAGGTAGTGTCTAGGGCCTGATGTGGTCTCTCACTGTGGTTCTGACTTACATTTCTCTGATGCTGAGTATCAGTGGCCATCTTGTCATAGACCTTTGGCCATTTGTATGCCTTGTTCAGAGAAATACCTATTCAAGTTCTTTTACATTGAGCTCTTGGTATTTTTATTGTTGAGTAGTAGGAAATCCTTACATATTTTAGAATTTGATCCCTTATCTGATAAATGATTTGCAAATATGTTCTCATTCTATAGGTTACCTTTTACTTTGTTTTTAGTGATCCATAGAAGCTTTCACTTCCTCATTTTTGCTTTTGTTGCCGCCTGTGCTTTTAATATTTTATCCATGAATTAATCTCCAACATCAAGGTGTATGAAGGTTTCTCCATGTTTTAAGGAGTTTTATAATTTCCAATCTTATGTTTAATTTTTTAACCTATTTTGAGATGATTTTTGTGCATGATATAAGTGAAAGAACCGTTTTCATTCTTTTGCATGTAGACATACAGTTTTCCAAACACAAATTTTTGGGGGATGGATTATACTTTTCCCATTTTGTATACCTGGCAATCTTGTCAAAAATCAGTTGACTGCATTTGCATGGATTTATGTCTGGAATCTCTATTTCAGTCAGTGGTCTATACGCCTGCCTTTATACCAATATCTCTGCTTTAATGACTGTAAATTTCTAATATATTTTGAAGTCAGGAAGTGTGGCATCCCAGCCTTTAAAAAAAATAAGTATCTTACATATTTCATCAGAACAAACAGGCCAAGGACAAAACGCATTTTAGGCCAGACTAGAGAAACCTATTTTTGTAATGAGACTTATTTGAATACTGTTTTTTTTTATTGGTGAATAAATAGTACTTCATTGGGTGGATATAGTTTACTCTTTCAGCAGCTGAAGAATATTTGGGTTATTTCCAGTTTTAAGTGATTATCAGAAAAGCTCCATCAATATATATTTACAGGTTTTTATAGAACATGTCATTTTATTTCTTTGGGGAAACTAGCTAGACATAGTTTTACAGTAATACAGACATTCCTCACTTAATAACTGAATTCAGTTGCTATGACTAGGGTTGTTAAGTGAATTGATCATTAAATGAGTAACTGTATATAGTATGTATATACATTACAATATTCACAACAAAGAAATAGTCAAAGGAAACTAACTGATGACTTTGCTTTTATTTGTATAACTCTTATATTTAGTATACTTATGTAGTATATAATTGAACATAAAACTACAGTATTGTTCAGTACAATCAGCAAAAATAATAGTACTATCTCAACAAAGGCATACTGTACAAAAAAGGCAATGAAGATCTATAAACAAGATGTACGTGACTGTACAAACATACAAGAGGACAGGCTGTAAATCCAAGCAGTGGGTCGTAAGTCTTGTTAAAATAGGTTGTTAAAGAAGGAATATCTGTATAGCATATGTTTAACTTTCTAAGGAAGTTACACATTGTCTGTCTGTCTGTCTGTCTGTCTGTCTGTCTGTCTGTCTCTCTCTCTCTCTCTCTCACTCTCTCACTGGTACGGAGAATCAAACTCAGGACCCTGTGTTTGCCAAGCAGGCACCCTTGTCACTGAGCTATATCCCCGACCCTACACATTGTTCCTAAAGTGGCTGCACCATCTGTATCCTCACCAGGAGTGTATGAGAGGACTAACTTCTATGTATATATATCAGTGTTAGTTTTATTTTTAAAGCAATTTATAACCAGTGTGTTCACTGTGGTATTAATTCCTGTTTCCCATTGATGGAAAGTATCTCTTCATGTGCTTCTATGTCACCTACATGCCTTCTCTGTGGAAAGGTCTATTGAGATCTTCTGCATATTCATTATCAATACCACCTAAACCACTTCCTATTCTGTAGCAGGAGTTCAAATACACCTCAACTAACAGAATTAATGCATGTAATATTCTCCTCCCAAAATAGGTAAAAAGGACAAACCACTCAGCTTAATAAACACAGATTTATGTAATCTTTAAATATTTTAAAACTAAAAAACAAAATTTATTTATTTTTTATTTGTGGGAACCAGGTATTGAACTCAGGCCCTTGCACTTGCCAGGCAAGGACTTATTCTACTGAGCCATCTCTCCCCGGCCCCTAAAAACAAAATATAAAATAAGCAAGCTACATCTGATATACCAACATAAAATGATAGTATCAGTTCCACCTCTTAGTTTATCTTCACAGAAGGACTTATGCATTGTGTCCTTGAAACAGTAAGTTTCAAAGTATAAATCAGCATGAATAACTTATAGTTTTTATCAGAAAAAGAGGGCTGACTATAATTATGACTATTTATTGGGACAAACCGGAACATTTTCCAATGGAGTCTTGAGATACCATTCATTGAGACTATTATACCAAAAATATTTTAAAAGTAGAGTGATGCTTAGAATATAATATGTAAAACATAAGTACAAAAAAGAAAGGCTTGACATGAAACACATATCTGTAAGATTTTTTTTTTCATTTTATGTATTTGGTACGGGTCTCACCACACAGCTTGGACTCGTAGTGATCCTCCTCATTTTCACCTCCCCACTGCTGGGATTACAGGCATATAACACCATGCCCAGACTCAGTTCCCAGCTCAGTGAGCCCTGGGGGTGGGGCCGACACAGAATGTGGGACCAAGGATCAAAACCTGGTCCTTGAGCTTGCCAAAGCAGGTGCTTAGTCTGCTGAGCTATCTCGCCAACCCTTGTAAGAAGTTTTATATGTAGTCTTACACATATACATATTATTCTTGATTTATTGATAAAATTGAAAGATACTATATTAGTATGATTATGTAAATAAATCTTAGTAATAAAATGTTTTCTCACAATGCTATTATGGGCTACTGGACTCTTTTAGAATACTTTGCTGAGTTTACACACCTATAATATTCAAATAATGGAACTTAACAAAAAAAGGGTATACAGATGAATGTCCATTTTGTATCTGTGTATTCAAAGTGGTTAGGATAGATATATAGTTGCATTCTGTTAATGAATAGAATGATTTGTTCTAGTGGTGTTTGTAAATAGGATATCAAGCCCGCATCTTGTACAGCAATTAACCACTAAGAAGAATGTATACAGTGTGTTAGTTATTGAAACTCCTAGTGATTTGATTTGAAACTGTCTCATTGCTATTTGTTTATCAATAAAATTATGAAAAAATTGTTTTATCAGCAAGAAACTAGGGGACAGAACCATGGAAAATATTTAAAAAGAGACATATTCAATTTTGACATTTTCTGACCATAAAGAAGTGAGACTGATAATTTTGGAGGGCCAGCCAGATAGCTCAGTGGATTAAAGCACCTGCTTAGGCAGAGCACAGGGGCTGGCCTGGCCCCGCTCCCAGGGGTGCGCTGAGACAGACTGAGACTGGGAGTGGTTGTGTATCCCTATAATTCCAGAGCTTAGGAGGTTGAAAACAGGAGAAACATTACGAGTCGGATCTACGTAGTGAGCCCCTGTAGACCCTGAATTAAAATATATATATATATATATGAATTTTTTATTACAGTGAAGAATGTACCATTTGGAGAGGATGAAGGGGAAAAATTTCTCCAAATGGTATTGTGTTGGCTATATTCAAACCACATTGCCTTCTCGTTTTCTTTGCTCTGTGCTTTCTGAGGCTAGAACATTTAGAGTAGGTGCAGATGGAGGGAGAAGCAGACATCCTGGAGCAGCATATTCTTATGGATGGGATTTTAGAGAATGTGTACTAGACCTGCTGACCTGCTAACTGTGGGGATATAAACTGCATATCTCTTATCCTTGAGTTTAGATCATAAATTAATAAAACAATCAGATAATTATTAAACTGAATATCACATCATAAAATGCTAATACCAATTATTAAGTTTAAAATAAACTATTTTCCTAAGCTGATGTCTCAAAGCATGGAGTAAAACAATCTTTAACTGGATGCATTATTTCAGGGGGTTTTGTTTAATTGGTAAATTTGGCACAAATACAATAGGTGATTTAATTATTCCTTAGAGATGTGTTCTAATTTTAGATGGGATATCATATACATATTTAAACACCAACATAATTAGGCTTTCTACATTTCCTCAAATTAACCTCTGACTGAGGAAGTGTTACATTTCAAAGATTGCACCACGTTTAAAAATGCAGGGTGACATCAAATTAATAAATTAATTTTAAACTCTGGGGCCAAAGCATTATTTTTATTGCTAACATAAATTTGTGAATACAAGACAATTATGATGAGCAAGTCTTTAGATGTGTTCTTAAGTAGGATCTGGTTATGTAATTTAAAATTCACAATTAAACACGTTGGATCTGGAGAAGACCCCAGGTGGTTTCTAGTGTTAAACAGCAGATTAAAGTTGACATAACTAATTTCTTTAATCTTATTAGTGGCAGAGCAGCTGTCAACTGTAACCATCTCTGTAAAGCCTTTGGAGACATAAACAAAATGCCTCAATATGTCAAATGAAGAAGAATATTTATCAATCACTATAGCTAATTAGTTTAAAAACAATATATATA
>NW_004524602.1:1288446-1309639 GCF_000260255.1 Octodon degus
ATATATATTTGTATTGTCTACTGGGGAAAGTTACTCACTTTTAGTAAACCTCAACCTAAAAGTAGATATTTAGAACTAGTCCTGCCTCCAAAAAGGTAGCAGTAGATAGTATTCTAAGTTTCAGGCATATTGGCAACTTCTATTTTATTAACATTTACTGGCAGCCTGATGTAGCAGACACACAGGGTTCCATCTCTATACCATCCACATTTATAACTCACAGGAAGTAAATCTTTTCATAAACATACGCCATATTTGCCAGCTGATCTGAGTTCTGAAATGGGTGTTATAATTTGATAGAAATGCTGTGTTTCTTTTTCAGACTTCACTTCTCTGAACATTTTGTATCATACTGATAAATAGCTACATGTAGTTGTTGCTTCATTTTTCTCAGTTTCTGTTAAGATGCAGTCCTCACTAGCTAGGTGAAAGAAATGAGTGATCCATACAGCATTTGATGTACCCACAGCAATAAATCGCCATAATACCTAAATCTCAGACCTAAAACCAATCAATCAAGCAATGCCTCCCCAACTAAAAGGAGAAAACTAAACAGGCAGAATAAAAACAAATCTTTAGCATATCACAGGAAAAACAGTATTTTTAACCTTAAGGGTTTAAGAACAGCACATTTAATATACATCATTTTCTGCATAGACTCCCCAAACTGAAGTTAGCAGAAAAAAAGGAAAGGTGGGCCAGTCCCAACTTGTCAGGAGAGCATTTGAGGTTTAATTCCTTCGCTCATGTAAAATGATAATATAGGGTAACTGTGGGAAGGAGGATTGCAGATACTAGCTGAGAATACGTAACTGAGTGACTCAAAGACCCTGCTTCAAAATAAATAAAAAAGGGTTGGGGACAGCTGGGTGTGGTAGTATATGCCTGGAATCCCCACATTCAGGAGGCTGAGGCAGGAGGATCACTAAAAGTTCAAGATGAGCCTGGGCTCAAAGTGAGTTCAAGACCAGCCTGAATTATATAGAAACCATGTCTCAAAAAACAAACATCAAAATAAATAAATAAATACATAAATAAATAAATAAATAAATAAAGTTGGGGATGTAGCTCAGAGTAAAGACCATAATTTTAATACCCAATAACACACACACACACACACACACACACACACACACACTGCCCTAAAGAATTTATAGTGCCTTTACTCTCATCATTTTTACATTTAAAAAAAAAACATTTAATTAATTTATTTGTTTGGTACAGGGCCTAGCTACGTAGCTCATACTCGTAGTGATCAGCCATAAGTACTCAGTCATGCTTCCTTAATATGAAAAGATTTAGAAAATAAGTATTTTTCAACCATAATTAGGAGTTATAAGAACCTGAGCTGGCTAGATAGCTCAGTGGACTAAAGTGCCTGCTTAGGCAGAGTGCAGGAGCCCAGGTTTGATCCCTGGCGTGCCAGCTCTGTTCTCACCCTCCGGGCATGCTGAGAGGGTGACTGAGACCAGGCATGGTGGAGAAAGCCTATAATCCCAGTATTTGGGTGGCTGAAAACAGAAGAATCACCATGAGTCTGATCTATGTAGTGAGACTCTATAGACCCTGTACTAAATACATAAAATAATAAATAAATAAATAAAGGAGTTGTAAGAATCTTTAATATTGTATTTTAAAGTGTCAGCCTTTATGGTTAGAAGGGACAGAAATCTACTCAAAATGTTTGAAATAAAAAGGGTCCTTTATTGCAAGCCTATTGGGAATATTTACATGAATCCAAGAGAAACTGAACCACCAGCCCTCAGGAGAGCAGAAACAATGCCACCACTGTGGACTGGACCTGCTTTCACTTTCTCTCATCTCTCATGGAGCAGTGCTGCCTCCCTTTTCTCTAGTTGCCCCAAAGGCCTCTGTTAAATCCTGCTAAAACCTGGGATGCATGTAGATATATAATGGCCATCCCAGAAGTTATTACACATGTTTTTTCAAATTCAAATATATGTACTCAAAGAAAAAAAATGATTTAATGTTTGTGATTTCCTTAATGCAAATTCCTGAGAGAGACTTCAGTGGCCCAGTTTAACTTTTTGTACTGGACTACAAATCTGATATTGCTGACTGGCCTACAGCTTGGTTGCTCTTGAGTTGACTGTTTTCTCTTGGGTTTAATCAGCTATGGCCATTAAAAGAACCACATGGCCTAAAATGTAGCTGTGTAGGCTTGACTGCAGTTGATCACAGCTTCTTATAGTTATCCTAAAATGGGTAGTATCCACAATACCTCACATAAGCAGAAGAACAAAGGAAAAGGTGCTGCAGTGACTATGGCAAGCCAAGAGAAGAGTGAAAGGTAATAGGGAAGGAAGCACACAGTGACATCTGGGAAGTCTGGATTGTGCTGTAAAGTGAAGAGGCAAAGATTCAACAGCAGATGAATCACAAAGAGAAGCGACCCATGAGGCAAGAGCCTGGTGTCACAAATAAGCAACACAAGGCCAGGCATTTCAGGAAATGAAGTTTACAGACCTTGGAGGTACAACTCTATCAAGCGTCTTGTGTGTGCCACCAGGGTTTCTGTTTTATAAAGTGACATGCAAGTTACTAGTAGTGATATTCAGAGTTTAAAATATCTCATTTTCCTTGACTGTAAGTTCCCTAAGGATAGGCTTCATTCCAGTCTCGTTCCCATGCCCACAAAGGCATACTACTGATCCCAAGCAGGAAATCCCTAGTTTCTCTGAGCATCAGGATTGGAGTCACAGATTATATACATGCTTCTGGAACACAATGGCATTACTACCTCTTTTCCACTATAAGATGAAATGTGTCTGCCTCTTTACAGGCATAAAAGAAGATCACACAGTCTTAGGGGGGAAAAAACAGTAGTCACAGAATTATTCTGGACATTCTTTCTTTTTCTTTTCTTTCTTTTTTTTTTTTTTTTTGTAGAACTGGGGATTGAACTCAGGCCCTTGTGCTTGCCAGGGAAGTGCTTATTCTACTGAGCCATCTCCCCAGCCCTGGACATTCTTTCTGCCATTTGAAAAGAACAAAACATTCTTCCAAAAGGAATAGCATGGTTTTCTCAAGTTGCAGTCACACCCCAGACAGGAGTCTTCCCAAGCCTCACCCAGCAGTGGCCACCATGTGTGGTACTTGGGCTTGAAGGGTATTGTGGGAACACCTGGCACAGTGCTGGGTATCAAGGACACTCACGAATGCCAGCTTCCGTCTCATCAACTCAAAGATCATGCAGAACAATGTTACAAAATGATTAACTGCATAATGTCACAAGTTTTAGTTTCTTTTTAATTTTTTAAAAAATTTAAAATCTTTTATTTGGTACAGGGTCTTACCATGCAGTCAAAACTTGTAGTGATCCTCCTGTCTCTGCCTCCCCAGTGCTGGGATTATAGGAGTGCACCACCATTTGGGGGCTGGCACAGTGTTCCTGGGGTTCCAGGGCTGCTATGGCATGCCATATTGGGGATCGAACCCAAATCCTTGTGCTTGTAAGGAAGGCCCTCAGACCACTGAGCTATCTCCTCAGTCCCAAGTTTTAGTTTATTTTGAAGAATCTGTGATATCTTATACATTATCTTCCAAGTGATGAAAATTCTACTCCATGCCATAATAATTTTAAAAACTTACTATGTTTAATGACCACTGCTTTACCTGGATGTCAGTGATTTACTATAGTCAGATAAATGAATGTAATATGATAAAGTAAAAAGTACCTTTACTAATTTGTTTGACATGCATAAATAGGTATCCTTTATAAATATCACAGCAGTAGAAGCAGATGCTTTTCCTTACAGTGTAAAATAGGTCAATCTTACACGTATTAGTCTGCTCTGATTCTAAAATTGTGATAAGGACAATGATATAGTTTTAGAATTTCGTGTGGCCTTTTGAATAAGTAACACTATCATGTACATGATATACACATCTGCAAAAGTTTAAGACTCCCTCCCATTCCCTAAATTTCAGATAATGGTGCGGTCAACTTCAGGAAGGCCCCACAAGGCTACGACGTGGTCACTGGAATGGAGTATATTCTTTCACTGCTTCTTTTCGCACACTGAAGAAAGAACTTACTCATGTATTTGAACAACAGTAAGGTGTCATGTAACTTACAAATGATTCATTTACTATGTCTCTGATCCCAAGCAATTATGATCTAGCTGGGGAGCTGACCATAGCACAAATGGAGAGCCTGGCAAGAAAGTACACACTACAGTGCTAAACTGAACTCTTCCCTGTACTTTTCAATAATTAGATGAAGATACATATGTTCTATGGAACGTTAGGACTGGCAAAAAGTTAAAGAAAAAGGAAACTTGATTGGGGCCAATTCGCAATCCAAGAATCCTAAATGAATGGGCTAAAATTTACCAGGAATGAAATTTAGACTTAGAACAAAAACTCCAAACAAATTAATGTGTTATACCTTCTCAGACGCCAAAGTGACAAAAGCAGGACTGAAAGCTTAATACTAAGCAGTGTAATAAGGAGTCAAAACAATAACTACAATAAAACCACTAATAATAACTAAGTGCTGTTAAGGAACTTAGAAAAGATATGCACTTTAAATCCTTATCATAGCCTTACAGGTATGTATTAGTCTTGTTATTGAGTCTGAGGGGCCAGCCAAATAGCTCAGTGGATTAAAGTGCCTGCAAGCAGGCACAGGGGCTGGGGGTTCAATCCCCGAGGCTGCCATGCTGCCCCCCCCCCAGGGCACACTGAGATCTACTAGTGAGACCCTGAACACCCTGTAGACCCTTCCTTAAAATAAAAAACAAAAAAACATTCTTTAACTGAGTCTGCATTATAATAAGTAATTTGGACCATGGTCACACTGGCGAAAAGTGGAAGTTTAAGCCAGGGTCTGACTGATTTTCCATTATTTCACACTTTTATTTTGCTTCATATAGAGAAGTCTACTGCAAGAAGAAACATAAGTGCCTCCACAGAGCAAACAAACAAATGAGCAAATGAACAAACGAGCTGTAGAGTTAATTCCTGGGCACTTATGTTATCCCAGAGTGTCTATTAGGAACTATAAATACCAAGTTGGAAAGGGTAACATAGGGAGGCTCAGCTCAGGGACCATTTCTGCTGAGCTCTTACTGCTGCCAAAAGGATATGGGTAGGTGTGGTGTCAGGGATCACTGACTCTCATGCTGCTTCTCATCGCTACTTTGGTGCGTGACGGTGTTATAAACTACACCACAGCTCTCACCCAGAGCAAATCTACTCTCTTATTTATATCACATGGGGTGTTATTTAAACCCTAGAAAATAGCAAACCACCTTTACTTTCAAATATTTAAAGCTGCCAGGGAGATGGCTCAGTAGAATAAGCGCTTCCCTGGCAAGCACAAGGTCTTGAGTTCAATCCCTGGTTCTGAAAAAAAAAAAGTTCTCAAATATTTAAAGCGATAGTAAGGAATTGCTACTGGTTTAAGTGGAAAAAGAGATTATCATGTCTTCTATCATTTCGTACTTATTTTTAAAATCAAAGTTTGGAGGCAGAATAACATGAGTCTTCCCAAAAGAAGATACAGCATGGAATGAAAATTCCCTTGTTCCAGGGTGAGTTTTCTTGACCTGGCGATTTATTTTACTGGAGCACCTTTATTAAGAAGGTTGGCTTTGGATTCTAAGTCTCTCAATAGCGCGCGCGCACACACACACACACACACACACACAACAAAACAAAAAACTAAGAAGCTGTGTGGTCTTTTGTGTTTCTGGCAAAAGTAAAACAACTTACTGTAGATTTGGAAAGTCTTTAAAATTTTAAGTTTTCGGAAGCAGCACTATTCTTAATTTCATATTTTAAAAAGTGCAAGGAGCACATGTTCATTCATAGGAAGTAATCTTGCAGTAATCAAAGAACAAAGTGGGATCTCTTAACTCCTGAGGCCCTATGTGAAATGGAAACAGAAATGGGCACAGTGGTGAGAAGATGGATAGGGAGCTGATTTATCCATTCATACAGTGCTCAGAGCTGCATCCGGGTTATGTCATAGGACTCACAAGGTCAGCACTAGAACTGTTCTAAGGCACTGGCTTATACATCTAGAGTCCTCTGCTGTTTATCACTGAGGAAAATGAAACGATGTAGCACAGTCTAACTAGTTCTTTAGGTAACTGCCTGGATTTATCACGGAGTCAGGAAGGAGAGTGATCTGAAATGGCCAAGGTTCATGAAGATAGGGCATTTGTCAGGCATGAGAGGAAGGATTAGTGGGTTGAGTGAAGGGAGAACCCAGGGACTATGGATGGCCCACAGCTAGGACAGGGCTTTATGCAAAGAGCAGCTGGAAGGAAAATAAAGTGTTTTTAAATTAGTCTCTTAGCTCATGTCCACTGGCATGCTATGATTCTACATTTACATCTCCTCCTGTAGTTCTGGAACCTGGGGCTTTCTACCTGTAGACACCATGGTTTAAAGGAACACCTACACCTTTCTTCATTTGCATCTACTTTGTCAATGGAGCAGCAGAACTCAAATTAACATCAGTGTTACAGAGTTTGTACTTGGAAATACAGATGTCCCTCTTTTAATGACTCATCTGCTTAATAATTGTTCAGACTCATGACCTATCTTTATTTTTTTATTTTGAAAACAATAAAAATTTTTAAAAATTATACATAATTTCAAAACAAGGTGATAGGAAATCAATAATGGTTGTTATATTGTATATTTTTATCTTCAAAGTAGTTGTTCAGATTACTACAAGCATGCAAAATTAATCAAAAAATTAAGCATTAGTTGTTTCTTTCAATAAACTAATAGAAATTAGTAGTACAATTACCTTAGCTATCTTGTGTGAGTATATAAGCATTTGTTTCTCTTATTTTCTATTTTTTCTCCTTTCCCTCATTCCAGTTGCTTTTTCCTTTTGAGCAGTTTCTTTCCCTTTTACAATATATATTGTACCTTTTAGGTCTTATTTACTATTTGTTTCTTACATTAGGGAGACAATACAACGTTTACACATGCAGATGACACGTGTTGTTTTGTGGTTCAGTTCTGTACATTTTGTTTACAGAGCCTCACTGTCTTTCATTATACAGCACATCTTGTTAATACAGTACTGTAATTTTTGCTGGTTGTAACACTGTAGTTCTATGTTCTCTTATACATTATACTAGTGTATGTAAGAGTTATACAAATAAAAGCGAAGTCATCAAGTTGGAGTTTCCTTTGACATTTCTTTATTCTGAAGATTTTAATGTACATACTACATACAGTTCCTTGCTTAGTGCCCAGTTTAGTTAATGACCCAGTCGCAGAAAGAGAACTCAACTGTTAAATGAGAAATGTCTGTGTCTCTGCTCAACTAGACTACACTATCTTGATTCAGGCAAAAGTATCACTTAAAAATTGTCATTCAACATTTCTAACACACTACAAAGAACTCTCACATGAGTACTTCCCTGATCCCCTCAGCAACACTGTGAAGTCTGATTATCCCATTTTACCAAGTGAGGAAACTGAGTGAGAGGAAAGCACTTGCCCAAATTCTCCCTGCCTACTAGTAACAGACTAAGGTCAAACTGAAACCCAGGTTTCTAAGATTCTAAATAAGTGCTATTTTTCTATCTCAGCACAATGGCTCTGAGGAAAAAAGAGATAAACACTTAGTTTTTCTCTCCTGCTGTATCCTATGGATAAATGACACATTCCTTTTATTGTGCTAAATAGTACAAAGACTACTCAGTAGTATAAATTAACTTTTATCAAAACTTCTCATTTCAATTCTCTACGTAAGAGTGTTCTCAAAGTGCTCAGAAATTATGCATGCTCCACCTTAGATTATAGTAGTAGTTCTGAAATAACACTCTCCGCTATTATGTCCCAGGAGGCCAAGGTCTGAAAGGGGACCCAAGAGGACAGGAAAGCAGAGATTAGGTCTGATTGCTGCATAGGATCCTTATGACAAAGAGCATTTTACAGTTGGTGACCAAACTGTAATTCAGTTACTGGGAATTTGGCTGGGACTCCAGACTATGGCAGTCTTGGCCTCAGACGGTTCTTCCTGTGTGTGGGGTCTTTGCTAATGTGTTCACCTCTTTATAAGCAATAGCCAACATTAGTTTTCTGTTATTACTATTCATTTTTGTTCAATTTCTGGAACTTCCCAAGAGTTCATCAATTTTTCTTGATTTAAAATTAGCACAGTCAGATACTAAAGAGATTTCCTAATAAGGTTCAATTTTCTCCCTAATGGGTAGTGCAAACTTTTCTTATTCAACCCTGAATATGCCCAGTTTTTTTGTGGTCCCCATATGGAAGCCATATAGGGCAGAAATGACTCACAAATGAAACGTGAAAGAGATTTAAAAACTATACTTACTTAGGAGGGATTCGTGAAACTGTGTTCACATTGGTGGCTGGGACTACTACTTGAAGGATGTGTTCAAGGGCTGTTAATCCACCAGCAACTTGAAATGCAATCTGATCTGCCACATTCTAGACAGAAATGTAAACAGAAGTTAGCCAAATTTCCCAGGCATAAAATTATAACCAAATGAAATACTTAGTTTTACAACAAAACATTCAGTTGGTTCAGTTACCATACAAATACCTGCTGAATGTTTACTTAGTGCAAGGAAATGCAGATTAGTAATAGTGAATATAAAAACATATCACTGTCTTTCACTAAGCTTAAAATTCAGTGAACAACGGCAATGTTCAGTAATGTAACTTTAAATTCTCCATGAGAATAATGGGAGAATCAATTATACTTTTGGGAAAGAGTCAGGATAGGCTTCTCTGGGTAAGTTAAAATGTTAATATAGGCAAAAGAAAAATCAGAGGGAAAAGTCATTTGATACAGAGATTTTTAGTAAATAAAACCCACATAATGTAATATTAATTTCTATCTTAGAAAAGAACCCGAATTCTATAAAAATCCTCTCTGCTAGAATGATTTTCTCCAGTAATACATGACAATCTAATAGCTACTTTTTTTTCACTCCTCAGTTATTTTTGGGAGACTATTAAGTAACCATTTCAGAACCTGGACTCTGATCATTTTTATATGATTTACATATTACGTACAATTCTTATGAGAAGGAAGTTCTCCATGTTCTTTGCATTCTTTGGGCATGGGAAAGAGCAGAGCAATTTCATGGCACCCTACTTCAGTTTTTAAGCCTAGGCAGAATCATTTCATTATGTATAATGTAGAGTTCAATAGTTCACAAAGACTGGGCACTGCTTTGAAACATGAAGGGCTTTAAGTGTTTTTTTTTTTTTTTTGGTGGATGGAGAGGGATGGACATGATATGAGGATCCATATGTCCTGTCAAACATTTGTGTCTGATTCTGATGTTCTGAGCTCATAATTTGTCAATCAACTGTCCCAGCACGGGTGTGGGGCCTGCAGCATGACCAGGTATGTGTCATCTAATGCTCTTCCACAGTAACACACATACACAACTAGACAAACATACACTTCATAATTAAAAATTAATAACTTCATTACTAATGGGAAAATGTCTACTTGCAATACAACTAGCAATTAGAAAATTGTAAGACCCAGGGGACTTAATAATGTATTTAAAACTGTAATCCTGTTACTATTTTTTTTCTCACACTACCAGAAATCTCATTAGAAAATAATAGTCTTTGTATTATCACATAATAGGTACAGAAAAAAACTGCACTGTTCGTAACCCTATAGTTGAGTGAGTTACAGCCAAATGAATACTAGAACAACTCCAGAATAAAAAAATAAAGCTTTGTGACTTGCCACAAGTCCTAGCAGTAATCCCATTCATTATTTCTCCCTCTTCCCTGATGTAAAGATTATTTTGACTTTTAAAACGATGAATTAACTTTGCTTTCTTTTCAAATCTATATGAATCATACTTATATATACTACAACATCTACCTTTATGTACTCATTGTTTGTTCCCAAATTCATCCATGTTGCTGCCTATAGCACAACTTCCCTCATTTTTCTTGCTGTGTAGTATTCCTATTGTAGTCAATCCACTGCAATCTGAAATAATCACTCGTTTGAACTCTAGTTTGGGGAGCTTGCAGGTTAGCTCGGTTGTTTAAGCACCTGCTGGGGCAAGTCCAGTCAGGTGCAAAGGACCACAGTTCTATCCCTAGCTCCACCTGCCTTACCAGAATCACCCTTCAGGTAGCATGAGCCAGGCAAAAAAAAAAAAAAAAAAAAAAAAAAAGAAAGAAAGAAAGAAAGAACGAACCACACCCAAAATCCTTCTGAACTCTAGTTTGATGTATGATGGAATATCACGTAAATGCCATCATATCGTACATATGAATATTTTCTGGACTCAGTTTGGTAGTAAACATTTACTGATGGTGGTTACCAGTGTCAGGCCTGAGTTACCATGGAAGCAACTGAAGTCTATGGAAAATGACAGAGATTCTGAATCAAGAGGAGGAATTAAATACCTAATACATCTTTCATTTAAACCTCAAACAGGAATTAAAGATAAAATATATGAGTATTAAAAATTTATTACTATATAAAAAATAAAATCTCTTTGAAACAGAAGTGGAGAAGTCACAGTAACATACAGGCAAAGGCCTAACTTCTAGCAGACTCTAAAGCACATTTGCCCTCTAGACACTTCTTTCTTCCCGGCTTCCAGTGCTCCAGCTCCATGCCATGGTCCAAGAAGGAGCCAGACTTTCCATCTTGCACCTGCTGTGGCCCTTGGCTCCTGCACTCCACCCATGCTGGCTGCTGCCACATCAGCTCATCAGCCTCGGTTCTCAGTCTCTTGCTCAAGGTATCACAGGAACCTCCTAACTAGCTTCTTGGGGTCCAGCCTCACCTCAGCTGGTTCATTCTCTAAAGTACTGTTCCTCAAACTCTCTAAGATATAGGCTAGTATTTAGTTTTTAAAGTTTTTATTCCATAATACAGCAATACTTTTGAGAAGGACAATGCAAAAGAAATACTGGGCAAATAAGGAAAGAAAGATACATAACATAGGAGCTCAGATTTTAAATATTTGATAGAACAAGGCAGGAAGTTATTCTGTCAATGTGCTAGAACCTACATTTGATTGTGTGTTTATCTTGTCCTGTCGAGGAAGCAGTTCTTGGCACTGGTTGGGAGAGTCTATTTACATAGCCTGGCTCTGGATGCTTGCAGATGCAATGAGGAAATAGTCTCAAGAGTAAATGTGATCCTGGCTCTCTTTGTTCACAATAGTCCAATTCTTCCTCTCTCTACAGAATGAGGCCGATGTACCCATGAATGATCCTTCAGAATCTGATTTCTCTCTAACAGGCTTCTTCCCTGAAATGATCACATTCCTCCTATGCCCTTCTTCACAGCCACCATCTTCTCACACACACTGTCCAGCTTTCCATCTGTTTCCCCACTGCACTCCGAGCTTACTGAAGACAGACTACAACTGCTTCATCTCTACAACTCTGACACTTAGCAAAGGCCTACACAGAGTAGGCACCCTGTCAGTGGTTGCTGAGGGATAGCTTGAGACATGGACAGAGATATTTTCACATAATTTTTAACTATGGAAACACAGTCAGTAATACTTCAGGGATGATCCCAGGAAAAAATCCTTCATTCTTTGCCTGATGGGATGATTCTTCACTGCAACTGAACTTCATGATCAAAGAATGGTGTGTTTCAAGTAGAAGGATAAGTTCCTCCTAACACAATGAAGAAAGGAGCTTAACTCTCCTACTTACGGCAGGGTAGTCTTTACACACTACATCTCTGAACTTGTAGCCAACGTGGTATCATCCTTCCAGCCTGGCAAATAGGATCACTGACCAATGTGTCCCCAGGGAACAGTAGCACCCCTACTATTCCCATGGACATCTCTACAGTTAGAGGGCACTGGGTTCACACTACAGAAGTGGAGGGGAGAAAACTGAGTAAAAGCAGATCATTTTAATGTATACATCTATGCCTAAAAAAACACTCCAACTCAAGCCCTTTTATGCAGTGCCAACAGCACGAATATGACCTCTTGAAAGACTTAAGACATAGGCTCTAACAGACACTGAACAGGACAAAAGTCAGCCAGTTTCAGGAAGATAAAGGCCATTTGGAACCATACTTTTTTTTCTGCTAATGCATTATTGAAAAATTTTAGCTTTTCAAAGAAATAAAGAAAAATGCAAAATCACCTGTGAAATTAAACAAAAAACAAAAAACCACAAACCTCTCAACACCACCCTATCTCCCAGTAAAGAAGGTTCTGGCTGAGTCCCTTGAGATTGGAGTTGCAACAAGCCACCTCTGGACTCTTCCACAGAGCCTGGCTCAGTGTCCTCCCAGCTTCTCCTCTGTGTCCCATGTCAACAGTACCCATTCCATCAGTTCAGTACTTCTTGTGGCCCAGCCCCTCTTGTTGAAAGTTCCTTAACAACACTGTAACTCATTTCCGTCCTGGTCCTGGCAAAGAACAATGCCCAAAGGTGAGTGATTCAACAAAAAAAGGAAAAATCAAAACTATTTCTCTTAGACAGCAAAAAGTTCCTGTGAGATACGACAGATTAGAACAATAACGGCCTGTAACACAAGGGGGAATAACGTCCTCTGCATTCTGTTTCTCAACACAGCATAGGTGAGCAGCTCTTCTGCTTCACTCTACATGAACGTAGATGAAACAACCCTGTGATGTCTGAGGTGATGTCTTCACTCATGGGAAGGATAGGGGAAATCAAGTTTGCTCCATGATGAGTAACTTGAATGTTAAAATTAAGAGACAAATATTAAGAAACAACTTCTCAAGCACATGCTGTTGGACACTATAAGAAAACTGAAAAAAGAAAAAAATACCACTTGTCAAACAACCAGGCAAATATGGAAATGTCAAGATATGAAAAGCCTTCCATAGGCTCATTGCTTCTGAGTCACTTTATAGGGCAGGTCACTTGGGACCTCCTAGATGCTATTCTTCTGCCCTTTCTGGATACTGACTACCATGGTGGGACTGAATGCCCCCCAAACACACTGCTTACACTTTTCCCTTCTTCTCAATGTCCACAAAAACAAATACACTAAAAATACTTAACCACATAAGGGATAATTAAAATATTGTGTATGGTGAAGATTAACCTGCCATTAACCTGCCTCACAGCACTCCTCTTTGCTTTAAAGACACTTATTCTATTGTTCTGGTCACCTTGTGAAGCAGCTCTAGAAGTCCTCTTTATTGTGAAGTGTGATACACAATATGATGAATACTATTGACAAGTACAACAAAAGAATGGCAAGATCATATGAATATGACGCTGTGTCCATATCTACCTCATTCATCAGATCAGGCATTATGTGACTTCTGGCTTTTTCCCAAAGTCAAAATGGCCATGAAAGAGAAACATGTGAATCGATTCATTTCACTGAAACAGCTAGGATAGCTCAACTAAATACATTTATAAAAGAGAACTTCAGAACTGCCTTTGTAATTCGCAAAAATTATGGGGTAAGTGTGTCCCAAATAGAGACTATGGCAATGTCTTTCCCTTAATGAATTTTTTAAAGTTTAAACATTCACTGTATATCTCAATCACACCTCATAATTATTCTCTGCAACTCAATTGTTAGCTTCTTAACTTGTGATGTTCAAATGTTATCTCTCACTTCTTAAGACCTGGGTGAAATGTTGCTTCTTTCTGTAAGCCTTTCCAGATCACCTCAATGAAAGTCAAAGCTCTCTGTATATTTAAAAAAAATATGGATGGGTGAATGGGTGGTTGGATCCATCCATCCTCTATATTTTTTTGTACTGGGGATTGAACCTAGCACTGAATACACTGTCAGGTTTGCTTGTTTGTTTGTGACAGGGTTGCCCTAAATTGCTAGATTGTCCAGGCTGGGCTTAAATTTGAGATTCTCCTGCCTCAGCTTCCTAGCAAGCTGGGATTATAAATGTGTACCTCTATACACTGCTCAGTATTTAACTACGTTTTGTGGCCCTTACCCTTTTCTACTTTTCACACAAAGCCTCTGTGTTCCTATCTCTGCATTCCCAACTAGGATCGGGCACAGGATGCACACTCACTATAGGTGCCATGTGAAGAGCCATTCTAGAAAGATGAACTAAATACATGTTCCCTTTCCCTTTTTCCAAACAGTCTGTATTTAGACAAATAAAATTGGAAAATGCTTCAAGGACCTGCATAATTCTGATCTGATAAAGAACATGAGATGAAATGCACACCTTAATGGGTCTGCCTTCCTCTGTCACCCCCCGCCACACAAACACCACTGTGCGACTGACAACTCACTAATAGGATTAGCAGCTCCATTCTAAATAACCTGGCTTAGCTAAAGGCCAGGAAAAAAGACAGCCTCAATCTGAATTACATGGCCCTGGGAATCCATCCAATTATTAACCAGAGTAACAGTTATTACTGCTCCCAATCAAAGGAGGGGCAGCTGCTAATCTTTGGTGGCCTGCAAAGGCTGGTAGCCTTTGTACTTGACTTCTCTGTAGACAGTAATTATGTTCTTTGTGATCAAGTAAGAGGGCCTTCCTAGCCTCTAGACAGAGGTGGCAGATGGGGAAAACTGTTTGCATGTTCATTAGTAGGATAGGCTCGATTTCTTCTGAGCATCTGTGGCAACTTAAGACCTGTTTACAGATAATACAAGTAGGTCTTGGCAAGTCCATAAATTTAGAACTCAGTTGCCTAATTTATAGAGATGGGTTCCTGAAGCGAAATTTTTTATGGTTATTTTCTCCTTCATGGAAAAACTTTCCTGACACTTAAGGGACCTTTACTTGTTCACCTTTTAATGTTAGCTTAAAAGAAGCTAACAAGCTGGTATTCCTCCTGCTTTTGCATATAAGCTTTCTAAGCCAGCTCTGCTGGCTTCTGCATATTCCAGTTACCTGCAGAAACAGCTATGTTCAGTTTTTCAGCTGCAGGCACCAACAGACAGGGCTCAGGTTCGGGGGGGGGGGGGTTGGCGTGCAAGAATATCACAAGAGTGAAATTATAAACTTGTGGGAATGTGTGCCAGAAGAAAGTGAGATTACAAATTACAGTCTGAGGGCTTAGGTAATATGGTAAGTGGGGCTAGGAGAGGCTGGAAAAGCTTTCTCAAGATCAGAGAACAAGTTCTTTGTGATGCTAATGAGAACTTGGGCCCTTTGGAAGGGTCTCCCAAAGGGACTGAACATTACCATGTCTGACTCATTTGGACTAAGAGAAGAGGGAACAGGTGAGAGAGGGTGGCACAGTAACTGATGGTGAGAAGCAGGACACAAGACTTGAGTGTTTCTATAAGATGGAGGACCAAAGACACTATTCATTACTACAATCCAACAAAATGCACACAAAAATTTTTGTTCTTTTATCCATCTTCCTTCCCACAGCTTTCCAAAACTGCCAAAAAGCAGGCCCTGGGCTGGGCTCAGTACTCAGAATCTAGGGAGAAAAGACTTAAAAAACGCAGGAGGATCACAAATTAGAGTGCAGCCTGGGCATCATAACAATTCAGTGAGGTTTTGCCTCCAGACAAAAAACAAAAAAGGCCAGGGATATAGCTCAGGGGCAAAGCACAGGGTTCAACCTCCAGTATCACACTAAGAACAAAATGATGATACAGATGCTACAATGAGGGGATGCACTAAGAGGTGCATGCACTGGAAAAAATGACTCCTTTAACTGTCTCTTCAGGACACACCATGTGTCAATGTGAACAGTTTTCTGAGCTATCACGCTGTTATGTTCCTTGTAGAGCTCCTGTATAGCACTAGGTCCACCTGTTGGTTTAAAGCAGAACCTGAGGAGTTTTACCGTAACTTCCTTCTTTCCTTGTTTCTGCATCTGAAGAGTCCTGAGTGTTTTGGAGGTTGGAGGCAAAAGCCTTATGTTGGGACCACAAGACCATGGAGCATTTGCCTTGGGCAGGTAAGTGATATGGAATGATCTTGCAACACAAACAAAATTTTCTGGCCTCAGCAGCTCCTAGGAAACTCAGTGGCTGTTCTTGGAGATGACAATGGAGGGACGAGATCACTACAGTTCTCAGATTTCTCACCACCACAACACTTGAGCTTCTTTGCTGATCTATTTATTTAATTATAAAGTGGAGTATGCTGATTATTTACTTAAATGCAAGCTAGACTAAGTATCTAACAGCTGGGATCATGTTTATATGGATCTAACAGAAAGTAGGCATTCAATAAATATTTACTGAATGAAAGAATTGGAGCACAGTCTAATTTCTGGCTCTCTGACATCTGAAATTCTCTTAAGAGGAGAGAAACACATAATGAGAAAGGTAAGGCCTAGAAACATCCATGTGCTTGAAAAAACCATGGTATGGCTCAAGGTCTGGTCCTTGTCCATGGATAGGGAAGACACATCCTCTCCTTAGCCTAAGTGAAGGGGACAAACTTATAAAGGAGAGCCAGAGGCATGCAGGCCAACTGCTGGGCCTTTCCCTGCCATCTCTGCTTATATTCTGTTGTACTCATCTTGGCTGCTTATATGCTTAAGGTATTGGAGTGACAACAAACCTAAGGTAAAAACATGAATTCAGTTTTATTTTTCTTGAAGTACTAGTCCAGAGAACTACTGAAAGCAATATCTTGAGGGCTTACTATGTGGCAGACCCTCAACTGTTCTCTAATATGCCCTCATGATAATCCTGGAAGGTAGGAATCAACATTCCCCTTGTACAGCTAAGAAAATTAATCTTAGAGTAATCAATTACTTGGTCACATTTGCACAGTCAGCAGTGACAAAGCTGGGTACTTAATATAGGTTTATCAGATTCTGGAATTTGTGATGCAATTATACCAACACTGCTCATGGGCAAAGGTAGCGTATGGTTGTAGGTATGTGTCTAAAGACTTTTAGCAAATGTATCAAGAAATAGTCTAAGTTTGTAAATCTTTGTATCAATATTATAATATTTTAAATTTATTTTGAAATAATTTAGAGTATTATAAGGGTAGCAGACTTTATGCCTTAACCCAACTTTCCTTTATGTTAATATCTTACCTAGAGAAATACATTGCTATTGTAATTTTAACTACATACTATAGCCTTTATTTAGGTTTTCCTGATTTTTTCACTGGTACCCTTTTCCTCTTCCAGGATCAGACCTCAAATACCACATTTCATTCATTCTGATCCTATTTTGAAGATGAAGTACCCTGAAAAGAGGGATCCTGAGCTCTCTCTTCTATTAGCATTCTCTAGCAATTAAAAAAAATCTTGAAATAATCCAGACTCAGAAAATGTAAAGGAATGTAAGTTTGACCATCACAAGTAAATAAAAAAGGAAATGAAAGAGCTAACAAGATTCTAAGGGACTGAAATATGAGCAGTTTTCCTAACTGGCGGTGCAGCTCTTGAGACTGTCAGGAAACAGGAAGAAATATGTACACAGCAGGAGAGGTAACCTTGAAGGAGGCCCAGAATGTGGGGCCAGGGTTAGAAGACACCCCAGATGGCCCACAATGGGCTCCCTGCTGCTCCAGCTCCAACTGGCCTTCCATTCCTTTCTTAGGTCAAGCAGTCTTTAAAACACCCCTCCCTCCTGATGGCAGTTCTCTATAGGCTCTGTTACCCATGTCAGCCCAGACACTACTTGCTGCAAAGTCTTCAGGGGAACTCTTTTCTGGTGTTCCCATGATAAGATATTTATTGCAAGAAATTTCTTCCAAGGAGCACCTGGGTAAAAAGCGTTGTGATGGTACACAAGGAAAGTCAGACACAGCTAGGAAGCACTGGGTTTACCTGACTGAATCAAAGGAAATGAAAGGAAGGAAATGGCTAGTGATGGCAAGTTTTAGAGTTTTCTCATCTAGGGCAAGCTCTCTGCTGTAGTCCACCCTCTTCTCTAGCATCAAAAGGGTATACTGGATGAACATAGAAGGTAAAAACAGTACAAACTATTACTTCTGGGAGACTGTGATATAAAATGTGGAAAAGAAGATGCCAAAAATGAGCAGCCAGTCAGATTCTGGGGATTTTAAGGTACCTAGGTCAATCTATATTCTGGTCATGGCTGGAAACTAATAATGCTAAATTTTTGATCTCTATCAAAATGTTCCAAATAGAGAAAGTGAAGGCAATCCAGAGAAAAGATCAAAGTAGTCTGGAATACTAACCCTGGTTCCTGGGGAAATGGATCTATCTCCACAAACATGAGTGCTCTAGCTCCAGCTCCTAGAAGGTTGGGCCCTGAGAAGAACCTCAAATGTTATGCCAAATAAGTTGAGGAGAAATGTAAATACCAAAATGTAACCCAACACAAGGACACATCATGGAGAGACAGACTATAACTAAAGGCATCTATACAGTATGGACATCTTTCTGTCTCATCTGGTCATCAACCTGCAGCACAGAAACAACAGAAACATGAGAAAGCCAGGTTATAAGACACTTCTAAAAACCCTTAGTCCCTCAAAATCTGATCTCATGGACATGGAAGTAGAGGAAATCACAGGCAAAGAACTAAGAAATCAAATAGTCAAAATGTTTAAAGAGCTCAAAAAAGAAACACATAAACAACTTCATAAGATGTTTGGTAAGCTTAAAGAGGGCTTTATTAAACAGAAAATGGATTTTACTAATAAAAGTTTCAAGGAGCTTAAAGAAGAAACAAACAATAAACTAATTGAGTTAAACAAGACAGTACAAGATATGAATGACCTGTTTGGCAAAGATTAGAAATTATAAAAAGCAAGCAAGCAGAAATACAGGACATGAAAAATATAGTAAGAAGCAGGGCTAGAAGATTTGAATGAATTCAGGGCATAGTGTCATACACTGAAGACAAAGTAACATGCTGCATTTGTGTATCCACTTGTATTTTCTCTTTTTTTTTTGGAATTTCATGATATATTATGGAGAACTTTTTTCTGGTCATAGATATTTGAGGTTCTAAATGTCTCTTATACTTGAATATTGGATTCTTTCCCTTGATTTGGAAAGGTTTCTGCTATGATTTTAGTGAATTCTTGTTTTTTTTTTTTTTTTTTTGCAGAGCCAGGGATTGAACTCAGGCCCTTGCGCTTGCCAGGCATACACTTATTCAACTGAGCTATCTCCCCAGTCCCAAATTCTTTGCTTAATATATTTTGACTCATCTTCTAAATTTCCCTTTATTCCCATAATTCTGATGGCTATGTTTTTGTTTATGGAGTCTTTTTTTTTTTTTTTTTTGTAGCACTTGTTGGATCCAATTTGCATGATGTCTTGTCACAAACTCCAAAGATAAATGCTGGTAAGCCTACAGGGAGGAGAAAAGAACCCTTCTACATTGCTGGTGGGAATTTAAAGATATTAACATAGAAATTACTTAAATAACTAAAAATAGAAATTTCATTTGATCAAGCTGTACCTCTTCTGCATATCGTCCCAAAACAGTTAAGACATCGTGTTAGGCATGCACCATGTGAGGCATGCATATGTTTGTAGCAGGACAATTCAACAGCTAAATCTTCGAACTGGTCTATATATTCACTACCAGATAAACGGATAAAGAAAATATGGTGTTTATACAGAAAGGAGTACTACTCAGCCATAAAGAGAAATCTGAGTCATTTGTAGGAAAATGGATGGGCCTAGAAACCACAGTGCTAAGGGAAATAAACAACACACAGAAGTTAAATATAGCATGGTTTATCTTAGTGGGAGAAACCCAAAGTATAAATAATTTAAAAAGCAAAATAAAAAACAGATGACAAAACAGGGACATAGACCTTTTGTAGATAGAAAAAGGATTAGAGATGAAGAAAGTGGGGAGGAAAAGGAGGGCAAGGGAAAGTGAAAAAAGGACTAAGGCACAATATGCCCATATACTAACTCATGATAACTGTATCCATTTTGTACTAATATGCACTATTAAAAAATGAGAACCAGAAATAAAACTATAAAATAAAGGTATGGATGTAAGCTGGTGCAAAGGCTGTGGGTCTAATCCCCAGTACCTTAAACAAAATTATCTGGAAAAAAGGCTATAAATAATACCATTTTATCAGAACAATGGTGTGACAGGCTTTTCCAAAATATGTATTCTTTCCTCTTCATTTTTCTTTCTTTTCTTTTTTTAAATTTAATTTATTTATTTATGTGTGTGGCAAGCTCAGCCCACCAGGGGGCGGGGCTGGCTGGCATGTGGTGCTGGGGGATTGGACCGCGGTCCCTGTGCTTTGTTAAGCTTGTTCTAAGTAAGTGCTTTAGACCACTGAGCCATCTCACCAGCTCCTCCTCTTCATTTTTCTAACACTAACATGTGCAAGTGCTTACTGAAGAGTTAATATTGCCCCATTGCATTCTATCACTAGAGCTACTCTGTGCTCTGCCTTGCAGCTAGTGAGAATAAGACCTTTACTAACAGTGAACTAAAATGTTTAAGTCTGCTTACTTAAGGCAAACAAAGCTCAAGGGAGTCACTAAGCCTGAAGAACACAGGCCCATTGCAAAATCTTATTTCTCAGTCCTAGCCCAGGTCTGGTGAGTGTGTGGGAGAGCTTCCTGCTACCCTGCACTGGCGGGACCAAATACCGGTCCCAGCCCAGGGACAGCGTGGGTGAGACCCTCGCCCACCCCCTTGGGATGCCACCCACCACTCCGCAGCACCTCCTCCACCCCACCCGCCAAGTAGGAATTTCTGCTGCAGCCAACAACTCCCAGACCCAGTCCTAGCCCAGACCAAGTGAGTGTGTGGGAGAGCTTCCCCTCCCCACTACTCCACCTTGCCCCCTCCAGGCACAGCTCAGGCCTGGCATACATGCCTAGGGTGTAACCCTGCAACTGCAGTACTTGCAGAGAGTGTAGAGGATAGAACCACCCAGCTAGTCCAGGAGCAGAACATCTTGCCACAGGGGAACAACAGGTTCACTCTCAAGAGCAGCAGCAGGAAGGAGCTGAACACAGCAGCCAGACCCAAGACAGGCACAGCTGGATAAATCCAAACTTTGTAGAGCTGCACCTGAACTTCAGCACGTACGAAGGTTATATCTACAACAAAGGTCAGAAGACAGTGCTACAGAAAATGATGAGAAGGAACAGAATGCAACCTCAGAACCCAAGCCCAACCATAACAAGTACAGAGGACACTAACACAGAACAAATTGGGAATCACACAGCTGAAAGCAATGAATCAACGGCTTCTGAAATAAAGAAAAAGCTACAAAAAGGTATAGAGGAACTCAGATTGGAAATAAAAAAAGAAATCCCTGAATTAATAACATCTGCAGTAAAGAATCAAATGCAGAAA
>NW_004524602.1:1310247-1310898 GCF_000260255.1 Octodon degus
AAGGAGTCAATACAAATGACATTAAAAAAATATGGGCAGAAGTAATACAGAAAACTTCCCAAATATGAGGAAACAATCTGACATTCAGGTAACTGAAGCATACAGAACACCAGGTAACTTCAACCCAATGAAAAACACACCGAGACACATAATAGTCAAGATCCCAGAAATTCAGTACAAGAATAATCTAATGAAAGCCGCTAGAGAAAAAAAGCAGATCACATTAAAAAAAAAACCCAATAGAACTACAGCTGACTTCTCTTCACAAACCATGAAGGCAAGAAGAGCATGCAGCAGAGTACTTCAAGTCGCCTATGAAAACAAATTCCAGCCCAGACTACTATATCCTGCAAAACTCTCTTTAAAGTTTGAAAAGAAAACAATTCAAAGAATTAAAAAAGCAAATATCTGATAAGTCCCTAGATAACCTCATCAAACAGAGGAAAGAAAAATTCAAATACAACCAATAAGGAATGAAAAGGGTAAAATTTCACAGACTCAGTGGAAATTCAAAAGATTATCAATAGCTACTTTGAGAATCTTTACTCTCACAGAATAGATGACACCGAAGAAATGGACAGATTCCTAGAAAGGTACCAATTACCACAACTGAATCAACAAGATATAACCACTCTCAATAGCCCAATAACA
>NW_004524602.1:1320592-1344883 GCF_000260255.1 Octodon degus
ATTTATTTATTTATTTATTTATTATTTTAGGGAAGGGTCTACAGGGTGTTCAGGGTCTTCGCACCACCAGATCAGACTCACAGTGATCTGTCTGTTTATAGCCTCCCAAGAGCTGGAATTACAAGTGCACACCACCATGCCCAGTCTTAACTGCCATCTCAGTGTGCTCTGGGGGCGGGGCCGGCACAGCAGGCTGGGAGATTGAACCCCTAGCCCCTGCACCTCCTTGTAGGTGCTTTAATGTGCTGAGCTATTTGGCCAGCCTTAAGCTTTTAATTTGAAGTCTGGAGCAGACTTTTCCTTTAAGTCAGAAAACAGGGTTCATATCCATAGAACATGTGGAAGCTATTATGTGGAAAAGAAATGTGAAAATGTAAAAAGAATTTGTAACTCTGAAAATATTGACTTATAAACATTAAATGTCAGCTTGGGGAGACAGCTCAGTGGTCTAAGTGCCTGTCTGGCAAGCGCAAGGACCCAGGTTCGATCCCTGGTACCACATGACATGTTGGCCCTTGAACCTTGAGGGTGTTGTGTAGTTCCTGAAACCAGGCGTGGTGGCACATGCCTGTAATCCCAGTGCTGGGGAGGCTGAAACAGGAGTATCACCATGAGACTGAGCTCTGTGGCAAGACTCTTCATCCAAAGGGAAAGAAATGTGACAGAACATCAGAACATGAGGAGACTGTTTTAGGAAGGAAAGGGAGAGACAGGGACTTGAGAAAGATACATTGAGATATACTGCTTAAGGGGAACAAAGTAGAAAGACCATTAAGGGTTGCTATCTCTCTTTTACATAAGGGACTGAAAACTAAGTCCTGCCTTACCAACTGGAGTCCAGACCAAGAACTGTCCCATAGAGCCCAAGCTCCTTGTGGGTAAGGACTGTGTCTTAGTCATTGTTCAGAAGTTTTAAAGCAGGGCTAAGACTGCAGCCTACGGAATAAGTGTCAGAGTTTGAATCCCAATTCTTTTTCTTTTAAAAATAATTTTATTAATACTCTAATATATTCCTTAAGTTATCTGATGACCAATTCTATCGTAATATAAAAATATCTTCCTTTAGTATAATATTAGAAATAAATTTCATTAAATGCATGCCAAACAATTAAGACTTATTTATTATAAGCTAACTTATTCTTTATTTTTTATTTTTTATTAGTGTATGTTTAAAACATACAACAGTGATGCTTACAGTGGGGAATTAGTTGAGTCTCAACTCTTCTGCTATAGTATTAGCCTTATAACATTAGATTTACCCTCTTGCTGTCTCACTGTTCTTATTAATAAAATAGGGTTTATAGTTTTTGTCTCATGTAAAGGTTAGAAGGATAAAATAATCTGTATATATGTTAATAACATCATTTTTTATAGCTCCACTCTCTGCTTCTCCAGCTGAGTACTTAGAATAATATCATCAAATAAAGATCATTTCCTTCCCTAGAGGTTTTTCCAAGCTTCACATCATCCAGTTCAGTTAATGTTAAGTGATAGATATAAAAAGTAGACCATTAATGTTCTCAAGGGACACATTCTGTGATTTAAAAAAATATTTTAAGGAGAAAACAATAAAAATAATAAAAAAGAGTTTCAAAACAGATTAGTAGGAAAGTTATAATAATTAATACATTGCATATTGTTGTCTTCATAGTAGTGACTGTACAGGAGATACCTGACTCTAGAATCTGAGCTTTTATCCATATTCTGAATTTCCTTTGTACAGTATGCAATGAAAAGCAAAAATGTTTAACTGGACGAAATGGTCTATAAAGTGAATGTAATTACATAAAAAGTGTTTGGGAAGTTTATCTAGACAGAAATGATGAACCACAAGCTTAAATTAAAAATGGCTCTATACTATTCCTAAAAAAGGAAGGCTACTGAAGCTTTGAAAAGAGCCACTATTCAATTAGCTAACAATTAATAATAAAATACAGAAAAGAATTACCAATCTAAGAACTTCAGAAAGAATTTGAAATTGATCTCATTCATTTATGAAAGTTAAATGCTATTAAATGAGATTGTGCCATAGAATTAATTAAAAGTAGCCATTTTATATAGTTCAGAAATGTGCGTGATCTAATCTTACTAGATTTTTCTGGCATATTTTCAAAGGCACTATCTCAGAGTCATACATAAATAGGCCTTTGAATATATCAATTGAGCAGTCTATAGTCTATATAGAATATATAAGTGATATGCGGTCAGCACTTTTAAGACTAAGTCAAAAGATAGTAAAAAAATCCATAAACTAAAATTTGCATTCAAGAAATGATACAAATTATAGACTTCTTGAGAGAAAAAAAATCCATCTACCTTCCATTCAGTTGATCCTTGGAGTAAGTACAATAAACCTGAGTTATAGATGTAAAGTAAACACAAGGACATGAATTACTGCTGAATACTTCAAGCCTTCAACATAACACCAATTTCTCCCTCTGAATAGGTGAACTTTGTGATTTAATTCCTAGAACTAACTGTTTCCTGGTATCACTAAAGGTAAACTGGTCCAAAAAGGCATCTATAGCAAATGGTTAGGCAATTGCTTGTCTTAAAGGAATAAACAGTCTCAAAGAAGAGTGAAAGTTTTTTTTATTTTAATAAATATTTAATTGCCTGCCAACTATGTGCTTGCTATATAGTCGAAGTATGGAAGCACACAGAACTTAGAAACTGCCTTCAAAGATTTCACATTTTCCTGAGAAAGGGAGATTTGAAAACAGATTAGTGAAACCTAATGTGCTTAAGTCCTGCATACAGTGAACACACCTTAGTCTTATACAGAAGGTATAATAAGGGAAAAGGCAGGGAGCTTTTTCTGGAGGTGGTGCCTTACTTACTCTTCTCTCATTGCCGGGACAAATATCTGACACTCAAACTTAGCGAAGGAAAGGTTTATTTTGCTCACAGTTACTGGAGGTTTCACAGTTTAAAGCAGCCTCAATTCCATAGCTGTATTTGCTCAGGAAAGAGTCAGTGCCTCTGTCTTCTCCAAACGTCTCCTTCCTGCCCTAGGCGGCCCCACACTACAGGGTATGGAGGAGAGGGTGGGGTGGATGACCCTCTCCACACCTCCAGGGGAGGCCACTGGCTTGGGGGGGGGCAGAGCACATGCTCCCAGTTTAATGGTTCCCACCTCTCTGGCCCAGCCCCTCAAGCCCCACCCTGGTCCTTTGGCTCTGCCCTTCAAGCCACTCCCTGCTCCTCAAGCTGGGTCTGCCCCATAACTTACATGAGGCTTTGGGGAGACAACTAGACACGAACCATAACAGGCAAGGACACAGACTTGGGCCTTGAAAGTTAGGAACCCAAACAAACAAAAGTATTTATGTGTTTATATGGAGGCAGCAAGAGGAGGCGAATGGAATAGTTACAAAAGAGCTAGTTTCCTATGGGAAGAGATCTATGGAGATAAAAGGACATGAAACTATTGAAAAATCTTAAGCCACTGAAATGTTTAGAATATGACACATGGAAGGGGAAATACTGAGATATAATGCTAGAGGGATGGGCAAGGAACAGATTTTGTAGGAGACTTAATATACAAAGGTAAGTGTTCCAATCTAATTCCAGAGAAACAGCTGTCTAAAGGTTTTTAAGCAGGCAAGGACATACCAGGTTATAATAATATTATTATTATTAGTGTATTTAGTACAGGGTCTACAGGGTCTCACTACATAGACTGGACTTGGATTCACAGTGATCCTCCTGTTTACTGCCTCCCAAGTGCTGGGATTACAGGCACACGCCACCACACCCAGTCTCAATCACAGTCTCAGTGTGCCCTGGAGGTGGGGTCCAAATGGTAGGCCTGGGGATCAAACCCCCAGTCCCTGTGTCTGCCTAAGCAGGCTCTTTAATCCACTGAGTTATCTGGTTGGCCCAAGGTTATTATTTTTGAAAATAGCTTTAAACATTAGAAGACATGTACTGGATAGGATTAAAACAAAACAAAACAAAACAAAACAAAACAAAACAAAACAAAACAACAAAAAAAGAATCCATAGAGAAGATTACAGTATTTCAACTAAAAGAGGATGAGGGTCCTAATACAAACAATGATAATTCAAATGAAGAGAAGCTGGCTAGATAAAAGGTATATTTACAAATAAAAGAGTCAGATTGACTACTGACTGGAGGTCAGAAGTAAAGAAGTCGATTGAAGCTCTCACTTCTCTTAAATAAGGCATTTTTACATATAGTATAAGACAAATTGGTTTCGAATAGGAATATAATGTGCCTTAAAATACAGTTGGGTAAAGCAGAGTAGATTAACTAATGGTAAACTTAGTCAACAGCATGGTGCTGGGTGTGGAAGGACCATCTGAGGATTGTTTTGAATAGCATAAAAAGAGGCAAAGATGGTGTGCTATTGATCCTCCTTGACATGCTGGCTTTCCTGATATGAACTCAGCTGTTTTCATCATTGGAGGAGTTCAGGTCCTTGCTGTTACTGAGGATGGTTGTGGTTCTAGTCAGGGGAGCTCTGGTCCTTATCTTGAGCATGACTTCTAGCTCCAGTGAATCCTTCACCCAGCCCTTTTAGACCATCTAGCTTCTACCGCTGACCTTCAGGCCTCCCCAGTGCAGATTCTTGATACAAACTTTCATGAGACATTGTCAGGGCTCTAGGCCTTCAGTTGGACTCATGGAGGACATTACCATGGGCACTAGACCCTAAGTTCGATTCTTTGGGTTTCTAGTGTGTGGACAGATCTCCTACACTCTGTTGTAAGTGACTGTTCAGGTGAATAATATGAAATGATCCTATAAAGTATATGTCCTAGATTAGATCTTTTCCTTTGTAAACCCTGACTACACTAAGCAGCACAGAAAGAATCTTCTAATTTTCTAGGTAGCATCTAAGGACTAAGTGATCTATTTGTGATCACAGGATCCAGAACTCCAATAAGGCAGGAGATGAAAAGGCCTAATGCCTCACCCTTATAGTGATAAAACCATTTAATTTTAACATGGACAAACTATACTGCATCTGTAATTATTTAGATATTATAGTTCAATAGTATGAATTTCATGGAAAAGACGGAGTAAAATATGAAGGAGAGGATTAAAGAAGATACACTGTGTTTTCTACAAAAGGTGATTTTTCTCCCAGTGGATGGTCATATGTTGGTTGCTGTGTACTTCAAATGATAAAGCCTACTTGTATTTCTCTAACTTGAATTTAGAAGGATTCCTGTTATATCAGTGTACCTGTGCCATTATCTGTTGGAATTTTATAGCTATGGGTTTGGTATTTTCTTTCTCTGACAGAGCAGCAAAGGCTATCGCAGTGGCCACTACCAACTGCACCAAAACACAGAATACCTGTAATGGTTTGAGGAGAAAGCTGGAATTTAACAGTGACTTTTTGTATGGCTGTGTGCTTTTATTTTCCAAGCTTTGGTGACATAGGTAAATGCAGAGGTAGCACATATGTGAGCTATGCTAGTTACCAGCTGAACAGAGAGATGCTGTGTCCTCAGAATGTGTACTCTGTGAAGTCAGTTTATGTCTGATCAGAAATCATCTTATTTCAGATGGCCTGTGAGTGGCACTGCCGCACAGGCAGTCTACAGAAGACTGTCTTTTTTTTAAAGAATAAAACAACTTCACAGGAAGAGCAGCTACTATTTCAAGGTAAGCTGGAAGGTCAAAACTGTTACAATTTTCTGTGCAAACTCATATATACAGTCTCAACAAAGGTACATGAAGAAGTGAGTACAAATCAGATAGATTTCTTACATATTACAGGTTCTACTTTAACACAATTGATTTAATATTTTATCCATAAAATGTGATTTGTACAAGTCTGATCTAGTAGTGAGACCCTGAACACCCTGCAGACCCTTCCCTACAAAATTTTTTTAAAAAATGTGATTTGTCTTGGCTACACTTCCTTTCCTAGTTGAGAAGGAAGAATCTGTTTTTTATAACCCTACTAGCCAGCATGTTTGACACTGAGTAGGTTTTTTACTTTGCAAATTAACAAATGAATACTTTGTATTATTAAAATACCTTCCTGTCTATAAAGGAATAAATCAGAAGACTGTAGTTCCTATATACAATCAATGCCAAATGCAAACATTACTTAGGAGAGTAATTTTATTCCGCCCAATAAACATGATAACAGAAGTTAAGATAGTACTGTACAAGCTATATGTATAAGGCATTTGCAGTTATTTAGAAATAGTATTTTTTAAAAGTAGAGGTACAGGCAGAGCTTCTGTATGCTGTGTGTTCAAAATGAACTTCTGGGCTTTTTTTTTCTTTTGTATTATAGGGAAGGGTCTATACGGTGGGTGTTCAGGGTCTCACCACTAGATCAGACTCATAGTGATCCACCTGTTTACAGCTTCCCAAGAGCTGGGGTTACAGGTGCATGCCCCCATGCCCAGTCTCAATTAATTGCCCTCTCAGCATGCCCTGGGGGTGAGGCCAGCACAGCAGGCCCCTGCACCTGCTTTCAGGTGATTTAATCCACTGAGCTATTTGGCTGGCCCTGCATTTCTGGGCTTTGAGCAACACCACATTCCTGGTTTTTTATTCCTCAGCTCTGAGGGTGGAGGGGAAGTCAGTAGAATAGCTCTTATAGTACTTACTTCTCGTAAGCCTTACCTTCTTATTTTACTCTTACAGTCTTATATTTTTTATGATGAAATCTCTCTTTTAGAATACATGCCTTTTTGCCACCGAGTCCAGACGTGGTAGTGCACACCTGTAATCCCAGCGCTAGGGAGGCTGAAAATAGGACAATCACTACAAGTCTGAGTTACATAGTGAGACCTTGTACCAAATCCATTTTTTAAAAAAATTCCTTTTTGAAATTTTGGGTCACTGTTTTTTTTATTATTTATTATTTATTATTTTATTTATTTTTTTTATTTATTTTTGTTTATTCAATAAACATTTATCAACCAACAATTATGTTCTTAGGTGCTAGAGAGATGAAACATGCATGGCTCCTTCATGGAGTTCAGAACTTATTTTCTAGTGCAGTATAATTAATTATTATTAATTAATTCATGAGTTATATAAGGAGTAGAAGTTCAGTGAAAGCAAGATCATAAAGTACTATTTAATTCTGTACTCTGAATGTTTTATCAGAAAAGACCTCTAAAATATAAGTTACTGCTTTAAGTTAACCAAACTATAAAAAGTAATTTTCATTAGTTAATAAATCAAAATAATGAGTTAGCTCTTTAGAGCTGTACTTCATTAATCTACTGTGTTTTTGATGCTACAGTAGTGATGTTACAGTAAGGTATATCATTTATGTGTTAGATATCACATAAGTGCATACCAAATATATGCGAAGGTTACACAAAGAGTACACAGTTGGAATATAAGATAATCTCAGAGAAGTTGTATAGACTGGACACAAATTTATCGAAGTTCCACTGTAGATAAGAAATTAAATTTGTTTCCATAGCAATTGATACAAAGATAGTAGACAAGTCCAGAATCCTCTATCAAACAGATTCAGCAGTCGTATCACAATCTATTCCCAGAAATGAGGTTACCAAATTGCTTACCACTGATTTAGGCTATAAGGCTGTTAATGTATTATTCGTAAGTACATTATATATTTTATTGTTTGTGTACAGAGAATTTAATTCAGAGGACATTTTGTGCAAGCAACAATTTAAATTAGATAGGTGGAAAATCATATGTTTCTGACAAGTGATTTATATAACATTTCATTAAAATAGACTATCAGTGTATAATGTTACTTGTTCTTTACATGGATTATCTATGCTAAAAAATCCAAAATGCACTGTGAATAATTTTATTTTTCTTATAATTGTCTAAATCAATAACAAAAAGAACAATTTAAGTCAAGGTGTACAAGTTGAACAGACCAAATTTAAACTGAAAGAGAGAAAGGTTTACTCCAGTTTATTGTAATTGGAATTTGGTAGAGAGAAAGCTCATTAATCAATGTATGATAAATGATTCAGAGATTTCTACTAATAATTCTGTCAACAGGCTTATGTTTGAATGATATACTAGTTGTCAAGCTCTATGTTTTGAAAGAGAAAAAGCTGAACAATATTAAAATTACTAAATCCAGAACTCATTCATATATGTAGTCAAATGTGAATCTTCAGACAGAGTGGAAACACATATACAGGCATGAGTAAAAAAAGAACATAAGATTTTCATACTAAGGAAAGGAATTAAGTATTTCAACATTGGAGTTAAAGTGTGGAGTGGGAATGCAGGGAACTGGTGGAGGGGAGCAGTTACTGACTAGTACAGTTTTTTTGGGGGGTGATGAAAGTTTTGTAGTACCTTATGAACGCACTAAACTCCACTGACATGTTTGCTTATCTCTGTTTATTGTCTGTTTTAAGAGATTGGGGGTTTCAATTATGTTCAGTATTACCTGAATTAAACTGGTTTCAAACTCATGTGCTCAAAAGACCCTTCTGTCTCATTCTCTAGTGTAGCTGGGAATACAGGCAGACATTATCACAGTCAATGAACTGTACACTTTAAATGGGTGAGTTTTATGGCTCACAAGTGTATCTAAGAGTATTAAAATAGTCTAATAAGAAATATAACTTACTAAACTCCTTCAGGTTTGTACAATTACAAAGCAGATTGATGAGCTGAGCTCTCATGAAGCATCAACATCTTTAATAAAAATGGCATATTGCTTTAAGCAAACATGATACATAAATTCAAATTAGGAGAACACTATTCTATGAAAACATTTTTTACTTTATAAAAGGACTTATATGTAGTTAAGCTAAAGTCTTAGAGAAACACATATTTGCACAAAACAAAGAAACCCTGCATCAGAAGGAAATCTATGCTTCTGGGTTCAAATATAAATTGATGTGTTTTCCTTTTTCAGAGCAGTCTGGCCACAGAAGTACTGAGTTACTACTTTTTAGGGAAGTCACTGATTATCTTTCATGATAATTTGATAAGAGATTCAGAGTTATATATAAGTTTTAATATAAACAACTTTAAGGATCTAAATTCCAAAGACAATGAAACCACTTTTGGGATTCATTCATTCATTCATTCATTCATTCATTCATTCAATAACTATTTCTGAGCACCACCTGATGCCAAACACTGAGGCTGTGTTAGGGAGATAGTTACACAACTGACCCTGATCATATGTGGGTGCTTTAACAGAGGTACAGTATACCTGAGATTAATCATTACTATCTCCTTAAAAAGGAAGTTATGTGCTCTATGTGAACAATTAGTGTGTTGCCATGTGTGCTATAGAGGTTAATATCTTTCTACTCCTGTGTCACAGCCATACAAAATGAGAAAGGAGAGAGACTCACATTAATGATCAAAATCCCAAGCGTTGAATGTGATCTTGGTGAATTTAATGTCTCACAACTTTGTTTCCTCAAATACATCCATTAATTCCTGACTCTTAAGATACGGAAATAACTGTCACTACTGAAATAAACCCTTATGTTAAACTATGGTTTGAAATTCCTTTAAAATACTAACATAATCAGTTTCACACCATCTTCCTTAGTGAGTGGCTCAATTATTCAAATATTTTACTTCACTAGTAAATTTGTAAAATTGTAAGTGCTTTGCAAGATAATATGAAGTAACATAAAATGCTTTACTGTTATACTAAAAACAGTAACAAAACTCAGATTATGAAGCAGTTTTTCATGCAACAGCTGTACTTGGTGTACAGACGGTACCAGTCTACCCTGCAGAGCAGAAGACCTCTGGCATGAGGCCTTGAGAACAGTGTAAGAGGAGACACAAATCATAACAAGCAGCTCTAAGTTAAGTTAAAATTTGGAACTTTCCCTAAAGGAGGTGTAAGTACTTTAGAGTTCAGAGAGAAGTGCAGTTATTCCCCTTGGGAGATACTTTTATTTGAATCATTAGGTATTTATCAATTCTGGTAGAAAAAAGATAAATATATTTCAGTGATTATTTTAAAACATAAGCAATTATTATTGATACCTTACTGCATAGTTGTCTATGTATTTTTATGATCCTCAGAAATAGAAAATAAGGAAAGTTCTGCTTAGAAAAGTTCATTTGAATGTTTCAAATGAACATTCCTTGATGTTTAAGATAGCTACACAATTTTTGGAGGCTTTTCCTTATTTTATAAACTATTAATGTAATGACTTGCTAATACATAAGAACATTCATATGGAATGGAATAATAACTCAAGTTTGAGGGATCTTGTGGACAAATGTGAACACTAAGTCCAGTTAATAACTGGACCATGCAGATAAACCAACACAGATCCTTTAAATTGTGAAAAATTAATCATTACTACTGGCCATACTAATATTGGCTAACCTAATATGTATGATTGTCAGGAAGAAGTAGAGTTGTATTTTCTATATATGTACTTACAAAATATAGGAATTCCTTGTCAGAATGCCTATTGTAATTAACCACTACTAGAATCTAACCCTGTTAATTATTTCAAAGGTAGATTAATATAGTTTCTTAAACTTTTATTCCTGCACTTGTATCCATAAGCCTTTGTGATACTTTAACTCAATTATATACTCTCTTTGTATCTTATTAGATAGGCTAATAAAGTAAACTATTATGTGTTCTTTTTTCAAATAAAAAAGTAGTTTTTTAGCTCTTGCACAGCAAAGGAAACAAAAGAGTGAGGACACAAGATGTAGAATGGAAAAATGTTTTTGCTAGTTAGTTCCTGGATAATTAATATGTGGAATATATAAAGAATTTAAAAATAATTAGACACCCACATTAAAAGACCCAATCAAAAACTGGGTACTGAAATAGACAATTCTCAGAGGAAGTATAAGTACATGAAAAACATTCAATATTGCTAGCCATTAGAGAAATGCAAATTAAAACAACATAGATTCGGTTTTACTGCAGAAAGAATGGTCATCAAAAAGAAATCAGGTAATAACAAATGCTGGCAAGGCTTCAGGGCAAAAGGAACTCTTCTTCATTATTGGTGGGAATTTATGCTGCAGTATACAACCACTATAGAAATCAGTATGAGGATTCCTTAAAACCTAAAACTAGAAATGGCATTTGACTCAATTATTCCCTTTCTAAGTACAGTATCTTCCTGAAAGAGATAAAAGTATATGCATAGCCATGTTTATAGCACCCTGAGTCACAACAGCTAGCTCTTGGAAGTAGCTGAGATGTCCATAGGTAGTTGGATAAAGACAATGTGGCACTTATACACAATGGAGTACTATTCTACCATAAAGAAGGCTAAACTTGAGGTACTGCTAGGAAAATGAATGAACTTTGAAACTGTTACATTGAGTGAAATAAGTCAGACATACAAGCTTAAAAAGCATATGATGTGTCAGACATCACATGCTTTCTCTTCTGAGAAATGGCAAACATAAATAAGGACCAAAAATAGAAAATAGATAAATAGTAAATAAGAAGAAAGATCCTTCCAAAAGGAAAGTGACTGGGAGATGGAAGGAGGGTATAGTTAGAAAAGGGGAAGGGAACTGAAAAAAAAATAAGATGTCTTATGTAGGTGCGACAACTCCCCACAAGTAATATATTCATTATGTACTATAAACATGTACTAATAAAAAATAAAAAAGCAGAAAAAAGGCTTTCAGGAAATGATCAATTAACACTGGTCTATTTTCCTGCATATTCTATGCCTTTATTCAACATCCTTTCCAGAGTGGAAAAGACCTAAGCTCTGTCCTTAGGTTGTGAATGTGCTCTTTGTGGGACCCTTAGCTGCATTTTATTCAACAGGAGCCAAACACCAGTCACTAATGTCTGCCTCAGAACCAAGAGTGCAACAGAATTATGGCCTCTGTCACTTTTACTATTTTATGCTTCTATGAAATAATTTTCTGGTCCATAAAAATCCTGATTTTTGTTACTGGCCTACGTCCTCTTAATTTTCTTTAAATTTAAAGATACTGGTTGTATGTATCACAACCAGCATTTTATTTGGGTAGAAGTGATGTATGAGTATATAAATATACTTTGCCAACATGACCCAAGATGTCTTCAACTATCTGGAAACCTTGTCTCTCCCACTGGCTCCCATCACTCTTTGCTCTTGGATTTTCTCCATCACACTAACATTTGTTTGTCCTTGAGGCTCTTCTTCCTTTAAATCAGGGGATAACAAATCTTTCTTAGCCATGTAACAATTCACCCTGAGCTTCACTCAGGCAGTGTGTTTTCTCATACACTGACTAGCTTGGGCATCACTTGGGGAGATGTCATTTCAATCAGTCAATTTTTGTCTTGAATTTGATAAAACTGTCATTCTTATACTCTTTGTTATCTTATAAAAAGTAACAGAAAAAGCAGGATTTTTTAAAATTTAAAATTCATGTTAATGAGAAAAAACAGCAATGAAACAGTTTCAAAACAGGTTAGTTAGGACAGTTACAATAATTAATACATTGCATATTGTTGTCTTTGTAGTAGTTATTCAGAGGACAAGATGCAGACATGATATCTTGTCCAAGCAATATTAGTAAAAACTTTTCTTCTTTTTAAACTAAGATGAAAATGCAGGTTTTGATCATTCCATATTTAATTGGACTGATAAATGGTTAAAAGATGAGTAAATATTTATGGATTTTTTAATGCCAAGACGCAAAATTAAAGATTCTGTAAAAATGTAACCGTTAGTACATGCAAGAACCATACTTAGTTTATGGGACATTAAGAAATAGGCAGTGGGCCAGATTTGGTGCAAAGGCTGTAGTCTGCCATCATAGCCTTAAAAATAATATTCCTCAGATTGTTCTCACCTGTCCTACCTCTTCTTCACTTGAGAGATTAACATATACTGCTCTTTATTGTATGATCTCAAATCTCTGGTGTAGACCCCTTTGCTAAGTCCTAGAATTCTGATTTTTTTTTCTTCTTTGGTGGTATGGCAATCAGATCCAGGGCCATTATACTGAATGATGTCCTGGGCTCTTTTATTTTTATTTTGAGACTGGGTCTTGCTAAGTCACTAATCTGTACAGGGTAGGCTGGAACTTGCAGTTGTCCTGCCCTCTACTATCTATATTCCAGCCACTTGAATAACAAAGTCCCACAGTCTTAGAAGCTCTGCCTAAATTACTCTCTTAAAAATTTCCTACTTATATCTGTCAACTCTTTGCTTGATTATAAATTGAACATCTCCTCCGATATCCATTACTGGATTACATGCTCTCATAGCATCTTATTCTTAACTTTGATCCAAGGAAGTCACAACCAGTATTTATTAAGCATAGACAATTTCTAATTTTGACAAAGTTATATCCTACTTGATGTAAAAAGTCATTAACCAAAAAATTCTAAATGATGGTAGAAGATCTCTTGAGAAGACAGTATTGGGGTAGAGCTGAAGGAGGTCAGCCAGCTAGAGGACAGCTTTCAGGCAGGAAAGAGCAAGCAAGGGTTTCTGGCAGAGAATTCTAACAAGCACAGGAAGAGCACAGACAATGGAGCAGAAATGCAGAGAAAAAGAGAGAGAAACTCAGCAGTGTAAAGAGGGGGCCAATTCAAAGCATCCTGGGCTACTGTAAGCACAATAGCTTTTATGCTGAATTTGCTGAGGAGCCACTGGAGAGGGGAGAGAAATGCTGATCACTCTGGCTCATACACAGAGAGCACACTGCAATATCCAGGAAGCAAGAAGACATGTTAATATGCATAGTTTACTGCATTGTATTTAACTGCCTCTTTACTTCACCAAAGTCAGACATGAGACTGCAGTACATTGGGGGCAGCCTGACAGTTTAGGCATTTGCATTTGCAGAAAGAATCTATTTCCTAAGAATCTATTTTGAACATGATTATCAGCTCTAAATACAGTGAAGACTGTTACTCTTTTTAGTTGAGGAGGAAAAATCCTTCCAAAGTAAAAGGTGGGATATATTACAAGAAAGTCTCCTCCCACCAACTAAATTATCTACAGGCTATAACTTACCTGTATGCCTCAACAACCGTGTGGTTCCTTGGTTTTCAGTGACCACATGAATTTTGCTCTCAGGCATCCAATTTACCTTTTGGTCACTGCATCCTTTGAAAGGAGCAGAGGACACTATTGCTTTGTAACCTAAGTGGTGAACCTTTCAAGCCAAAACTATTGAAAAATGTGGTCTGAGAAAGAGAAAAATTCGAAGTCTCAAGTACTGGCTCCCCCATCCTAAAATATCTGTTTCAGGGCAGTATGGCAAGTTTATTAACTCCTCTGTGGTTGCAGTTAAGAGGAACTTGTTCTATGGCTTTTTCCAAATAACTGAATTTGATGATTGCTTGGAACCTGCATATGCTTTTGCACCAGGGAACCAGAGTGCATGTTTTCTGTGGCTGGGCTGTGTCTCTGGAAATCATCACTCTCATATACGCATTATGTATAGGCTGAATATCCCTTATTCAAAATGCCTGGTGCCAGAAGTAGTTCAGAATTCAGATTTTTCCCCCTGATTTTAGAATATTTATATACACATAGTGAGATATCTTGGGAATGAGATCTGAGTCTAAACACAAAATTCATTTGTTTCATATACAATTTATATATCCTGAAGGTAATTTTACACAGTATTTTAAATAATTGTGTTCAATTTCACTGTGACCCAATACACGAGGTCAAGTGTGAAATTTGCAACTCATTTCAAATATCAAAAAGTTTCAAATTTTTTGAGTATTTAAAATTTCATTTCTGGAATTAGGGATGTAAGTCTCTACCATGGCCCACATAGGAATGTCTAGGAAAGAAAAAGTGGAAAGGAAGGACTAAAGGAAAGATGCAGGGAGGTTAGCAAAGAAAAAGGGGAAAGGAAGGACTAAAGGAAAGATGCAGGGAGGTTAGCAAAGATGGAAATGTCTAGAGGACATTTATTGTAACTGAAGATCTTTAAAGTTGTGTGTTTTATGTCACAAGTATTCAACTCGAATCACAAAGAAAATAAATATAATTACTTATACAATGAGTGGTGGGAATGTGAATTAGTGCAGTCACAATGGAAAACAGTATGGGGGCTCCTCAAAACACTAAAAATAAAACTACCATGCTATAGCTATCCCACTCCTGGGTATATATCCAAGAGAAATTAGGTCAGCATTTAAAGAGATCTGCGGACTCTTGTTTACTGAAATACTATTCACAATAGCTAAGATACAGAATCAGCCTAGGTGTGAATTAGCAAATGAATGGATAAATAAGGTATATTACACAGATAGTATTATTCAGTCATTCAGAAGAATGAAATCCTGTCATTTGCAGGAAAACTGATGGGAACTGGAAGATATCCTAAGTGAAATAAGCTACACACAGACAAGTAATGCATGTTTTCTCTCATTTTTGTATTCAACTCAAATCACAAAAAAGATAACTATAATAATTTATACATTGGTAGGAATGTGAATTACCATAGTCATAATGTAAAACAACATGGAGGCTCCTAAAAACTCTAAAAATAAAACTACCATGCTATAGCTATCCCACTCCTGTATATATGTGGAAAAAGTGTAAAGCTCAAAAGATGACCTGACAGTAGAGGGATTGCAAGGGAAGGGAAGGAGTTGGGGAGGTGAGAGGGGGTAAAAACTAGATGGACAGGATCAAGACATGGTATATGCACATATCTAAATGTCAAAATGAAACTCATTAATTTGCCAGTTAATGTGTTAATAATTATAAGAAATCAATTAAAATCTACTTTGGACTATATAGCAAAAGCAATTATTAAATTGAATATTACAAAAATTTATGACAGAAGTTTGTAAACCTCATAATAAAAAATATTGATCATAAATACATTAAGCTTTAAAAATACTAGTATTTTGCATGAATACAGTAGATCCTTGACTTGAACTCAATCTGTTCTTGAGGGCTGGCTGTAATTCAAGTTGTCAATTAAAGGCTCAGGCTCCTTTACACATCCTTCAAAGTTTCTCTCCTATATCCAGGTAGATCTCAGTGTCCTTATGAGAGACAATAGCCCAGGATTTCTCAATTCATCCCACATAGGAAAGGATGTTTTAATGCTCTTTCCAGAACTTTTAAAGGGTTTTATCTGTATCTGAGACTATTTAGAAGCACAAGTGGTCAGCATTTGGGTTATAACTCAAGACTTCAGTAGTAAGTTAAAATTAAAATTTTAGTCATAACCCAAGATTTTCTTATGTCAGAGTGGTTGTTAACTGGATGGTCCTTAATACATTAGTGATGTATATGATTCTGCAGAACCACTACAGAGGATCTTTCCTAGATGAAGGAGATACACTCATAGCAGATGGAGAGTTTTAAGTTACTGTTTGGCTAAAGAAGAGAAGCACAGTGGGGTTTCAAGGCAGAGCTTACAAAGACTCGAGTGACTTAGGAAGACATGCCTGTTTTCCTTGGTAGGTTGGAAAAAATGATATTCTTCTAAAAAAAGAATCAGGACTTTTTTTTTCTGAGATGGTCTTGCTATGTAGCTCAGGTTGGCCTAGAGCTTACTCTGTAGCCAGGCTGGTCTTGAACTCACAGTGGTCCTTCTGTCTCAGCTTGTGTTGAGATCATAGGCATGTGCCATACCATGCACAGCAGGACTCGTAACTAACGAGCATATAAAGACTGTCCCAGTGCTTTGTGACCAGCAAGATGGAATACCAGTGTTTTCAAGCTGTGATTCTCCTCTTATTTGCTGTTAACCTTGTCTCAGTTTTCTTATATGTAGAACTGGGATAATAAGTGTAACAGAGAAACTGGGTATGGTGACGTGTGTCTATAATCCCGGTACTGGAGAGGCTGAGACAGGAGGATCACTATGAGTTTGAGCTGTGTAGCAAGACCCTGTACCAAATAAATAAATAAATAAATAAATAAAATATATGTAACAGAATTGCTGTGAGGATTATATATGTTAATACATATTAATAATGTAGGCTGGTACCTGTCACACTATGACTCTTATTAAACTTTGTTGTTAGTCTACAACTATTTAGTGAAATAGATTACAGATGTCTTTTTATTTCCTGGTGTCTCTGGCTTAGAATAAAAGGGTTGCCTTTAGCATTCCATAAACAGCTAAGACTTATCTTCTAATTAGCAGTGAAGTTAATGTCAAAGAAGACTAAGTTGTGTATGTGCTCTCATTCAGCGGATTCTCTGTCCCAGAGGCATCAGGGAATGGCAGAGGAACATAGAACAACAAGGAAAAATCCACATCTTCCTGGATGGAATACACTAAAGAATTAGCTGTCTCCCAGCTCCCCAGCAGCAACCATTGGCTTCTTGCTCCTATAGCCCATGATCTTTGGTTTAACTTCTAGGAGGATGAACAGAAGAGGAACAGAGTGCAAAACAATCTTTGGAAACATAAAATCTTCTGCACTAAGAATATTACTATTAACATTATGGGGTGGAGAAACGATGTATCTGCTTTGAGATTTCACCTTCTGATTCTGCTTTCTGCAAGCATTCTAACTCATATACTAAACAATAATTGTGCTTTAAGACAACTGGAGGAAAAATCATTAAGATCTATTGGTACTTGTAAGCTCTGCCTTGAAATCCCACAGTGCTTCTCTTCTTTAGTCAAATAATAACTTTAAAAACTCTCCATCTGCTATGAGTGTATCTCCTTCATCTAGGAAGGATCCCCCACTGTGGTTCTGTACACCCCCACAGATGCATACTTGTTAAATTTCACTTACCAGTTTTGCCACTCTCACCTATCTCCAATAGTCCACACCTAGAGACCGGGAAGAACCCTCAAACTACTGCAGAGATAAGGAACCAGGATAGAGGATGAGAGAGTTTGTCATCTCAGGGCACATATTCAGGTAACATCTGGGCAATAGGGCAGGACTTGTCATTTCTGAGGTACTACTCTTATCATAGAGATAATTACACTGTCAGTACAGAGAAACATGAATAACGTTTAAACCCTTGTTAATATTATTTCCCCCTAATTTTCCTGTTCAGCAATTTTTTCCTTTCAAGTCTGCAGACTAATGCAAATTTTTCATTCAATTTCCATATCACTCTTTTTTCAGTAATATTCTAGAAGCCTATATTGTTCACCACAATCATAATTTCTGAAGGAAGTACATCTTTAATGTAGTCTTGAAAACAGTAGGCATAAATAATCAGAGGAAATATGGGCTTATTACAGGAGCAACATCACAAGGCAATGAGGAAAGGTTGGTGGTGCAGGAATCATACCAAAGATGCCCCTTAGGCCCTAGGAGTAGCAGAGAGTGAATGCATAGTAGGGAAGGCCATGCATACTAGTGTTCTAAACAGGAGAATGATGTCCTAAATTAGATACTTTAATACTTATTTAACCCTTTTATATGGAAAACACTTCCTATTTTTTTGGGGGGTACATCATTAAAATAATTCTTAATCTTTTGGAAATTAAAGCTTAGTAAGGGAAGAAAACATGAAAAGTAGTAGTATTTAATGCAGTAGAAATGATGGTTATGGTGCTATGAGAAAGTTAAGTCAACAGCAGACTTAGGGACACCTTCTTTAAGGTAGAGGTGCCTGACATTATTTTGAAGAATAAGTAGATGCTAGCTTAAGGGACTGGGAGGAGGAGCAAATGTATAACCCATCAAAAAGGAAATGTGGTGTTAAAAATTCAATATTTATATACAAATAGCTAATCTGTGGGCATATCTAAAGCAATATGAAATTTATACATATATATCTCACTCCTACTTAATAAACAAAGTAAATGCTTGACACCAAGAAATTGCCTTTAACTGGCTACAAGAGTTGATCAGGGTCATTGTGTGCAAGTACAAGTCCACTTCATTTTTAGATCTCTTATCATAGAGATAATTGTATTAACAGCACAGAGAAACATGGATATTTAAATTGTTAAGATTTTTCTGACCATGTTGGAGGTGACAAGGAAAAATATCACATAGAAAACATCTTCTGCATGTGAATTTCCACATCTCACTTTTAGAAGAGGGTCATTAACTACAACAGTAATATCAGCACTCCCACTGTCTGAGTGGCTTCTTTTCACAGTTCAGCTGCCATCAATGTAGAGTGCGTCTGTGCAAAGATGAATGCAGAGCAATACAGAGCAACTAGTATCAAACTCCTATGCTGTTCATCTTCTCGCACTGTAATCGGTCACTACAGCGAGCAGGGCTGACAGCGTGCAGATTACAATGTAAACACCGGACTTGACTCAGTTATGTTGAGGCCAACCATTTCTGACAGCCTCTGCAACGTGATAAACACCGTCTGTCTACAGTTCCCCTGTATTTGAAAGTTACGACAAACATTTTGCTGAAATGTAAACAACTGACATCATGACTGGTGAAGCAGTGGGCTGCAAATTTATCTAAAATCAAGAAAACAAAGATCTTGTTTGACACTAGATAAACCATTAGTGGTCACCAAGGGAGCAGCTTTGGGAGGTCATAAGTGCTGTCATCAGTCTTCAAAAATACGCACCAAAGATATTGTTGGGCAAAGAATAATATGGGAAATGAAAGGAACAGAAGCCAGTAGAAAAGAGGTCAATTTTTTAAGGACAGTTTAAATTAGGGAAGAATTTTAAAATCAGTTAACTTTATTTATATATTTATTTTTAAAGAGAAAAAAATTTCAAAACAAGGTAATAGGAGGGTAACAATGGCTACCACATTACGTATTGTTATCTTTAAATACTCAGAATACAAGATATTGGCATTTAATTGTTCAAACTGTATTAGCACAAACCTTTCTTTTCAATGAACTTAGTAGTATCTTAACTACCATTTTTTTTTTTTTTGCTTTTCTTTCCTTCTTTTCTTTTTCTCCAACTCAATATTTCTTTCCTTTTGAAGAGTCTTCCCATTTTACAGTATCTATTGTACATTTTGGATCTTTTTTACTCTTTCAGCTTCTCACACTAGGGATACAATATGATGTGTATACATGTACATTTTATTTCACTTATAAGTATGGTCTTCCGTTGCATCCATTTACCCAAGGAAGTCTCCAGTTTACTCTTCTTTATGGCTGAGTATACTTCATTGAATAAAAAGACCGTATCTTTTTTATCCATTCCTTGGTTGGTTGGCATATGGGTTGTTTCCAAGGTTTAGCTATGACAAATTACACTGCTATAAACCTAGGTGCACATATGTTACTGTTGTACAATATTTTTAATTTTGGGAAGATACCCTGCAGGGGAATAGCTTGGCCAAAAGGGACTCAAATCCTAGTCTTTTGAGGAATCTCCATACTGATTTCCACAGTGGCTACATTAGTCTATATTTCCACTGACAGTGAAAAACGGCTCCTTTTTCCCATAGCATTTATTACTGGTTGATTCCTTGATAATATCCATTCACTCTGGGGCAGGACTGAATGTCAGTGTTGCTTTAATTTGCATATCTCAAATGACAAGTAAGGTTGAACATTTTTTTACATATTTATTTGCTATGTGTATTTCTTCATTTAAGAACTTGTGTTCATCTCAGATGTCATTTTTTTGACTGGGTCTAGGAATTTGGAAGTCAGCTTTTTTTGAGTACTTTAAATGTTCTCCATAGTAAGTAATCCTTTGTCTGAGGAAGAGCTGGCAAACATTTTTTCCCCACATTGTGAGTTGTCTCTTCACTCTGTTGATTTCTCTTGCTGTGCAAAGCTTTTTAATAAGATGAGATTCCAGTTGTTGATTCTTGGTAATATTTCCTATGTAATCAGTGTTTTATTCATAAAGTTTTTGCCTACACCAATGTCTTCAAGAGTTTTATCTATTCTATCTTCCAGCCAATTTAATGTTTCTGTTCTAATATTTAGATCTTTGAACATTTTCAGATTTGGTTTAGTGGATGGTGAAAGATATGGATCTTAATATTCAGCATGTGCAGAGCCAGTTTTTTCAACAGCATTTACTTAAGAGGCTGTCTTTCTTCCAATGAATGTATTTGGCACCTTTGTCAAAGATAAGGTGGCTGACTATGTCAGGAGTTGTTTCTGCATCTTCTAATCTGTTCCACTGATCTTTGGGTCCTTTCTTTCTTTTTTTTGCCAGTACCATGCTGTTTTTAACACAGTAGCTTTATAGTATGATTTCAAGTCAGGGATTATGACACTTCCTGCCTTGCCTTTGTTATCCAGTACTGCTTTTGTTATTTTAGGTCTCTTCTGATCCAAATGAATTTTAGGAATGTTTTCTCTAATTCTGTGAAATATGCTGTTTGAATTTTGATTGGAATTCTGTTAAATCTATAAAACAGTTTTCGAAGTAAGGCCATTTCCACTATATTAGTTCTTCTCACCCAATAGCAAAGGAAATTGTTCTTCTTCCTGGTACCTGCTTCAATCTCCTTTTTCAGAGTACTATAGTTTTCAATGTCTTTTTACATCTTTCGTTAGATTGATTCCTAGGTATTTCATTTTTTTTGAATGCCACTGTGAAAGGCATTGTTTTCTTAGTTTCTTTCTCAGTGAGTTTCTTATTTGTGTATAGGCAGGCTATTGATTTTTGAGTTTTCACTTTTTATGCAGCTATGCTATTGAATTTGCTTATTAAATCTACCAGTAATTTAGTGGAGTTTTTGGGGTCTACTATGTAGTATATCATGTCATCTGTAAATAATAATTCAAATTCTTTTGTTATTCCTTTTCTTTCTCTCGTGTAATTACTCTGGCTAAAGATTCCAGGACTATATTAAATAAAAATGGAGACAATAGATATCTTTGTCTTGTTCCTAATTTTACAGAGAAAGCTTTCAATTTTTGTCCATTTAGCATGCTGTTGGCTAATGGTTTGTCATAGATGGCTTTTATCAGATTGAGATAAAGACCATCTTTTCAAATTTTCTGAAGGGTTCTTTTTTTTTATCATGAATGGGTGCTGGACTTTAAAAGCTTTTTTTCTGCATTTATTGAGATGATCATGTTTCTGTTCTTGGTTCTTTTAATATGGTGCATTACATTTATGATTTACATATGTTGAACCATCCCTGCGTCCCTGGAATGAATCCCACTTGATCATGGTGTATACTATTCTTAATTATTTGCTACATTCTGCATTCTGTTTGCCAGTATGTTATTGAGGATTTCTGCTTCTACGTTCAGTAGGGGGATCTCCCTGTAATTCTCTTTCTTAGTTGGGTGTTTATTTTTGTTATGGTTTTCCTGTATTTAAGGACAGGATCTACAGGATGTACGGCATCTCACTATATAGATCGGACTCGTAGTGATTCTCCTGTTTTCATCCTCTCAAGTGCTGGGATTACAGGTACAAACCACCATGCCCAGTCTCAATTGCCATCTCAGCATGCCCCGTGGGTGGGGTCAGCAAGGCACATAGAGGATCGAACCCCAGCCACTGCACTCTGCCTAAGCAGGCACTTTAGTCCACTGAGCTATCACTCCATCCCCTTTCTCCAGTTTGGGTATCAGGGTAATGCTTATTTCAGCAATGTATCAAGGAGCACTTACTTCCCTTTCAATTTCTTTAAAGAATTTGAGGAGTAACGATGTTAGGTCATAGCCCAGTTTCTTTTAGAACTCAACAGGGAATCCATCAGGACCCGGGCTTTTCTTTGTTGGTATGTTTTTAAATATATTTTCAATTTGATTGATTGATATTGGTTTATTTAGTATTTTTAAATCTTGATTCTGCTTTGATAATTCATATGCATCTAGGAATCTGCCCATTTGTTCTACATCTTCCATCTTATTAGAATACATGTTTTCAAATAAGTATGGAATGATCTTCTGGATTCTGCAGGTTAGTCCTAGCCCAGGTCCCGTGAGTGTGTGGGAGAGCTTCCAGCTACCCTGCGCCAGAGGGACCTATTACTGGTCCCAGCCCAGGCGCAGCGTGGGTGAGACCCTCTTCCATCCCCTTGGGACGACCCCCACTACTCGCAGCACATCCCCCACCCCGCCTGCCGAGTAGGAATTTCTGCCACGTTCGTTCCGGGAACCCCCAGACCCAGTCCTAGCCCAGGTCTGGTGTGTGGGAGAGCTGCCTCTCCCCCCTACTCCAACTTGTCCCCTCCAGGCTTAGCTCAGGCCTGGCATACAGGCCTGGGGCATAACCCTGCAGCTGCAATCCCTGCAGAGAGTGTAGAGAATAGAACCACCCAGCTAGTCCAGGAGCAGAAAATCTTGCCAGAGGGGCACAACAGGTTCACCCTCAAGGGCAGCAGCAGGAAGGAGCTGAGCACAGCAGCCAGACCCAAGCCGGGCACAGCTGGAAAAATCCAAACTTTGTAGATCTGCACCTGAACTTCAGTATGTGCTATAGCACGCCATGTGCTTCAGATTTCTGAATAATATTGTCCCGGTTTCATCATCATTGAAGAGCTTGAAAGCTTTTAGGATTTCTTCCTTGGTATTTTTTCTCAGACATTTTCTGAGTCATCACAGTCAAAAAGTCACTGACTTTTACTTTGCCTGTCCCCTCATTAATTTCACTTACCATTTTCTTGATTTCTTCTTTCTTGAGCTCAAAGCCCAGGGCTCTCATTGCCACCTTTAGTTCCTTTACATTGATGGTCCGAATCCTATCTGCATCGAAGAGAACAAAGCTTCCCAGATTACTTGTTTCTGCTCTTTAGGCAGATCTGGTTTAGGGCACATCCTTTTTCTCACAGCACTTGACACCATGTTTGCCACTGCAGCTGGACTCCAGGGCCATTTGATTCACTGGTTCTTTGTATTGCTTTTTTAGTCTCTAATGGATTAATTTCTGCTCTGATTTTTATAATTTCCTCTCTTGTACGAGCCTTGGGCTTAGCTTGCTCTTCTTTTCTGGGAAGTTCAAGGTTCACCATTAAATTATTTGTGTTTGCTCTGTTTTCTTGGTATGAATATTCATTACTATAAATTTTCCTCAGTATCCCATATGTTCCAATATATTATATTGTTATCATTTAATTATAGAAACTGTCTAATTTCTTTAATTTTATCTGTGACTCACTGGTTGCTCAAGAGTGTGCTACTTAATTTTCATGTGTTTATGACATTCTTATGGTTTCTTTTGTCATTTCTAATTTCGTTTCACTATGGTCTGATAAGTTCCATGGGATAATTTTAATTACTTTGCATTTACTTAAAATTGTTCTATGAGCCAGTATGTGGTCTATTTTAGAGAATATCTCATGTGTAGCCAAGAAGTATGTATATTCTGATGCTGTAGGTTGGGACAGTCTGTACACAGCTAATAAATCCATTTGTTCAAAAGTTTGGTTCAGTTCTAGTTTTTTATTGTTGACTTTTTTTTTTTTTGGTCCATTTGACCTGTCTTTTGTGACAGTGGGGTATTTGGATCCCCAATACAATTATATAATGCTTATTTATTTTTTCATGCCCATTAATATTTGTTTTA
>NW_004524602.1:1344983-1348326 GCF_000260255.1 Octodon degus
ATCTGTGTATTCAAAGTGGTTGGGATAGATATATAGTTGCATTCTCTTAATGAATAGAATGATTTTTTCTGATGATGTTTGTAAGTAGGATCACAAGTCTGCATCTTGTACAGCAATTAACCACTAGGAAGAATGTATGCAGTGTATTATTTGTTGAAACTGTACTTTTGAGTTGATTTGAAACTGTCTCATTGCTATATGTTTATCAATAAAACTTTGAAAAGAAAAAAAAATAACAATAATTTTCAACCCTGGATATATTTTGAAATTACTGGCAGAAGTTTTTTATAATAAAAATTAGATGACAATAAAGAAGAGAGTATTCAGTTTCTATGTTTACTTTTTAAACCTTTTAAAGTAATTCTAAAGAACTGAGAACTATTACCCTGTATGGGAGAAGTAAACACAATGGATAGAATCGTGAAGGAAGGACATTTCTTCCAGGGTAAGGGCATGAGCAGTGTAAATGAGAGGGTGATTTTAGAAGGCTATCTGTGAGGAAGGCTTCCAGAAAATGGGGGTTTTGGGTACTAGGTATGGAACCCAGGGGTTACATTCCCAGGTTTTTTTTTTTTTTTTTTTCCAAATTTTCAGACAGGGTTTCATTAAATTTCCCAGGTTGGTCTCAAATTTGTGGTCCTCTTGTCTCAGTCCCCTGAACAGCTGGGATTTTAGTTGTGGCCTACCACGCCAAGCAAGCTTGTCTTTTAATAATGCAATGCATAAGCTTTTATTTTGCCATGAGGTTTTCTATCAGAAAAAATAGGTTCTACCATAGATATTCCAAGCTCACTATCATAACAACTGTGGTCTTCCCTGGTAGTCTCTCTTTTCTCAGCTAGGTTGAAAAATGGACAACTTTCTCTTCTATGCTCAACTTAGGGTTTTCCCCTAACCTGGATCTCAAAAAACAAGCAAATAATAGGAACCTCTCACAGAAGGTAGGAGTTCTTCAATACACACTGTAATTCTACTTGTAAAATATGTCCCTCACACAAGAAAAGAGTGCTCAGCAAGATTTTAGAATAAAATTCTATTCAACCCTCTGCCATTTTCAGATATTTTTCCTTTTAGAGAAGGATCTTAGGGTAAATAAAGAATAACATTTTTCCTTCTGGAATTGCAGTGTTCAAAACACCTTTGTGGGATGGGGTATGTGAGAATTTAAGCTGATATACAATTTCTGACTATCAAAACATTTTTCCCAGGGGCTGGAGAGATGGCTCAGTAGAATAAGCACTTGCCTGGCAAGCACAAGGGTCAGAGTTCAATCCCTAGTTCTGCAAAAAACAAATAATAAGAAAACATTTTTCCCCAGAAAATGTGGACTTGAAAATATGTGTTTCTGTCTTACTTACATTTGGACATTACCTATAATAAAATACACAACAACACAAAGCATAGATCTTAAATCATTCCATGAAAATATGCTGGGATCAGACACATCTATTGGACCTGTGGTGATGAATTGAACATTTATGATTATAGACATTTTCTTATCACGACTGTGATGTGGCACATTATCATATTTTGTTAACACAGGAAATTCCCATCTGACGCAATACTGTTGAGACCTGCGTACACTTGAGCATTGGCACATATCATGCATATACTCCTTGGACACTTGTGGGAAACTTACTCAGCCTGTACTCTTCTTAGCTTATGCCAAGACTTCACTCATGGGCTCTGCTTTTCATTCAGCTCCAGTCTCTGCATGGGCTGCAGAGGGTGAATGAAGGTAGGTGAGTTATTTATGGAGTGGTTCTAAGTTTATAAATCATCTCAATAATAGTATGATGGAAGTGTCCAGATATTTAGGTCTTGGTCTCAGTAGTGAGAGAGTCTTAGGATGCTAAGTTTAATTCTGTGGGTCTTTATTAGCCTACTGGCTTAAGTGAGCATTGTCTAAAAGTGTCAATTAAGGTTAACTTTTCAATATTCCATGGTTCTCTTTTGACATTATGTAAAAACATAAAAATATTTTTTCAGGGTCAACATACTCTTTCTTAATAAAATGTTAAGCAAGGTATGGTGATGTATGCCTGTAATCGTGGTTAGTGGGAAGGCTTGAGTGTACAAGTTCAAGGCTAGGCAACACAGTGAAGGTTTATCTCAAAAATAAGGGTATCCTGAAAAAAAGTAATGAAAAGAAAATATATTTAATATACTGCAGAAACTACATTTATATTTTGGATATGTACATTTTTGGGGTTAAGTATAATGAGTCAAACAATATTAGTGCTATATGAGTAGACAAAATGTGGTATTTTTTAACTGTTGTGTTCATTGACAATTATTTTCTAGCTTTAAAATGCCTTATAAATACTAATGCCTAGTTTGGCAAGTGGAAATAGATTCAGGAAAACCATGGACATGCATATTAACTCATAGAGTGGGAAGTTCTTTTAGCTAATCTCCATTTGCCCAAAGTTCTGGGATGTTCTCTACTTCTGTAAAGCATGCAGACTGACATATACCTTCCGACAAGTGCTCTATGCATTCAGTGTTATGCTAAGCATGGGCAGGTTCAGCACTTCCAAATAAGTTTATATTAATTGACCCTTACTGTAATTATGTAGTTTAACAAAATGTGAAGTAAATTCATATTTTGAGTAAAACTTTTTCTTCCATGAAAAATAAAATAACTTGTTTGGAAATATTCAATAATAAAAATCGCTTTTAAAAGATGAACAGTAAATTAGGCACAGATGAGACAAGTGAAAGGATTGAGAAGAAAATTTAAAAATCTGGGGCATTGGTCATGAACTCAGAGCAATTTATACTGCCTGCTTTACCTTTGAGAAACTTGGAAAGTAGAATTTGTAGATGACAAGTATCAGAACAAGTAAATGGAGCTCAAAAGAAGAGAATCACTCACAAAGAATTCTTGCTCCTACATCAGGAGACTCATGAAAGAAATACACCTGAATATTTTCATTTAAAACATTTAGTTGCCATTTATTATAATTTCCTGGACCTCATTATATTGCATAATAAAGATATGACCTTCTAACATTTCTGAATAATTTGGATTTTTAAAAAATTCAATTCCATATCTAGTAAATTGATTTTGGAGTACAGATGGAAGTGTCCTCGGTATTATATATAAAGGAATGGTTGAGACAATGAGGAAGCAAAATCCCAGAACAATCTTAACCAATAGTGATCAACAGGGAAACTGGAAAATAAGTTCTGGATACAACTAATTCCATGCAATACTATGAAGTGTTTAAAATAATCACAGGATAAGATGAAATATAGGAAGTAAAGCCATGTTGTTATGTTGAGCTGTGGGGGACTCACGTCAATAATTTCTGACATTGCCAATTAAACAGAAGACCCA
>NW_004524602.1:1348426-1352498 GCF_000260255.1 Octodon degus
GCATCTTGTACAGCAATTAATCACTAAGAAGAATATATGCAGTGTATTATTTGTTGAAACTGTACTTCCAATTTGATTTGAAACTGTCTCATTGCTATATGTTTATCAATAAAACTGTAGGAAAAAAAAAAAGAAATACTACTTCAGTGAGGTATCTTCCAGGTGTATCTGGGTTTTGATTTTGACTCTTTTGCAAGATCCTATCTCTTCAATTTGTTGGGGATGTGAAGTTACTCCTGTTTGGCCCAGCTCCCAGTTCTTTGGCATTGTGCTCCAGTGTTTTCTATAATCCTTAGTCAATCTCGGTCCTGGAACACTATTTAGAACAATTATGTCACTTTTGGCTACAGTGGTTACCATCAGCAATGACAATAGCATCAAACACAGCCTAGAAAATGATAAACTTGGGGCTGGGGAGATGGCTCAGGGGAATAAGTGCTTCCCTGGCAAGCACAAGGGCCTGAGTTCAATCCCTGGTTCTGCTAAAAAGAAAAAAAGAAAAAAAAAAAAGAAAGAAAAGAAAATGATAAACTTAACTAACCATTAATTTGCTACTACCTTTAACCATATGAACTAGATTTGTGGTTATTTAGTAAAATCTAAAACAAAACAGAAAAAAATATGCAGTATACAAGTTCTTAATATGTCAATTTTTCCCTCAGGAGTTAAAATTTAAAATAACTTGGGAAAAATAGAGAAGTACAAGAAGAGGAGATCAGAAGGAAGGCTAGGGGATTAAGCAGGATTACACTAACTTTGGGATACTGGTGCAGAAGACTGGAGGGAAAAAGAAAAGGAAGAGATAAAAAGAACAGAAGAGAACCAGAACCACAAAGAGGCATGTTCACACTCATATAAAAACAAGATCTAAATAAGGAAGGAGAAAAAAGCAGAGAACAACAACAAAAACCACTACCACAACAAAAACAAGACAGAGAAAGAAAAAGAAAGAAAGGAAAGAGTCTACTGTCAGGTATGTTTCTGCTGCCACTGATACATGTGGAAACAGAGTCCTGATCCATGCTGATCTATCCCAGCAAGTTCGCAGTAGCTTTTTTTGGGGGGTAGTGGATAATCTCAGCAAGCCTGTGCCTTCTTCCTGAGACCAGACTCATTCCACCTGCAGCCATCAGAACACCTTCCATGGGCCTGAGCCCCTCCCTAAGATGGCTCCTGGCCAATGACTTTCTCATGCAGGACAACTGAGCCCTCACCACTCACTGCTAGCTAGTGTGGTCCTTCAAGCACATTGCTCTTCTCCACTGCTGCATCTCTACAGGGAGGTCTCTGGGCTCACCAACAGTCACCATGCATCTGCAGGTTTGAATTGCTGCAGGTTTGAATTCACTGTCTCACAGTGAATCCTGTTTCAGGGAGAAGGTGCCTGCCAGCTACCTCCTTCTTCATTGAAGTTTCTCTCTTCACTCTCCCTGTAGGCTTCAACAGATGATTTAGATGATTTAGATCTTTCCTGGATCCAGGGGACTGACTTCCTCTTCCTTGTCTTTCTCACACTGCTATATTCCAGCATCTGCATGGCAACTCTCAAGAGAGGCTTTTTCTGTTGCCTACTACTCTGCTATCTTGGTGCTCCCCAAGTCAACTTTAATTTCTAACTTATCAATCATTTTTAAATGGAGAGGATGGAATAAAATTTGTAACAATTTTCTAAAATTTAGAAATATCATTTCTTCACTTCATTTTAATAACAGAGATAACTGTTATTCTCTTGCATAGCTTTTCTGGAAACTTATACAAATCTGATGGGAGAACTACTTCTTTTGACAATTTCATGTTATCCTGAAGTCTTAATTTAACATGATACTATAAAATCAGTCTATTATTTTATAGTTACAAGGCTAAATTATATAAGATTAGAATACTAATGACTGAATTTTTATATTTTATGTCATTTATAATGCTTATAATTCCTGTACTTTTATTCCTGGGGCACATAGAGTTTAATGAGGAATTTAACATGAAGGACAGATAAGGTAAAATTTTTTATTTTTAAACATGTGAAATACTTTAAGATGGCATAGAAGTCACTTCAGCACAAAAATAAATCTATTTAGAAAGACTCCTAAGCCAAAAACACATCTTCTGATAGTCAAAATAACTATCAAACTATTTAAAACAGAACAATTCATAGTACAATATATGATAAATGATCATTTTTTCTGATAGATTTATTATGAATAATCTTGTTGATTATTCTGGAACATTTTGAATATATAAGATGCAATGTAAAGATTTCATAAATTGAAGGTATACATTCTTACTATGCAAATGAAAACAAAAAATGAACATTTTACTTTTTTCATATTAGCTAAAATAAAAACTAACATAACTCTATTCATATTGTACCTTAAAGTAAAACCACTGGGTTCACTTGTAAAACATATATATATATATATATATATATATATATTTTTTTTTTTTTTTAATTCCCCTCTCCGCCCCCGGAACCAGGGACTGAACTCAGGCCCTTGCACTTGCCAGGCAAGCACTTATTCTACTGAGCTATCTCCCTGGCCCCAAAACATGTAATTATAAACTGTAAGGCAAAAGGATGAATCTGTTCACGTAATCTAGTCTTCCTTACTTGTTTAATTCAGTCTTGCATTTCAGATAATATTAGTCATATATACCAAGCTTCCCAAAGTTTTTTTATTTATTAGTATAGCCTTTAATGCAAAATCCGTAGTTTTTTTAAATGGCTGTACTATTTTCTTGAACACATCCAGTATCATCTGAAAAGGGAGCATAATAATATTCTCCAGGTACAACCTACTTCTAGATTCTTTTTTGGAAGGATATATTTTGCGGTGGTGGTGTTGATGTTGGTAGTGGTAGTGGTGGTGGTGGCGGTGGTGGTATTGGGAATTGAACTTGGGAACTTGCACTTGCCAGGCAAGCACTTGTGCCACTGAGCTATATCTCTAGCTCTACTTCTAACTTCTTGATTGAGCCTGCAAGCCAGCATTAGTCTGCTTCTGTTCATTCCATGTATGGCCTTGTAGCTTTTTCTTTATTTTTCCCTCTTTTTGGTTTTCACTAGTGAAGGTGCTCAGTCTCATTTTTCGACCTAAGATTTTTGGTGGAATGGCCTGAGGTAAGTAAAGTACTTTGGTTACTTGGAACTCTATTTTTCTAGCTTCTTCTACCAAGTCTGTCCTGGCCCTAAAGTGTAGAAATGTGCTACCTGGACAGCTTTGACTTAAAAGGACAAAATCCCTATACTAACCATGTATCAAAGTTCATTTATATCCTTCATAAAATATTAACACAGCTTAATAATCTTTATAGCCAAAAGAGACTTCCTCATGATGCATAATCTATGAAGTTGTGTTTTTAGTTTATTTCTCAACCTGTCCTCCAAGAATTATAAGAAGTCGGACAAGGGTGAGGTGGTGCATGCCTGTGTTCTGCTATTTGGGAGGCTGACCAGAGGACTGGCTTAAGACCAGGATTTCAAGACCACTTTAGGCAGCATAGTGAGACCTTGGCTTAAAAAGCAAATAAAAAAAACACCAAAAAACAAATTAAAATACTATACTAGACTTTTTAAAATAAAAACCTTTATATACACAAATTCCATTAGTCACTAGCTTTTTCTGAGTTAACTCAGCAATCTTATCTATTAATTTTGTGGTTTCTTCAGCACAAAGTCTCTATGGGGGTGTCTGGTAATATGTCAAATACTAGACTGGGTTCTAGGGACAAAGAGACCAATAAGACAAATAAAAAAATGGCCTAATCAGATTTAACAATAATTTTCAGGGGAACCCCCAGACCCAGTCCTAGCCCAGGTCCGGTGAGTGTGTGGAGAGCTTCCTGCTACCCTGTGCCGGCGGGACCAGTCCCAGGCCAGGCGCAGCGGGGGCCGGACCCTCTCCCGCCCCCTCGGGCCGCCCCCCACCCCTCCCGCCGAGTAGGAATTTCTGCCGAGTTCCAGGAACCTCCAGACCCAATCCTACCCAGGTCCGCAGCAGGAAGGAGCTGAGCACAGCAGCCAGACCTAAGCCAGACACAGCTGGATAACTCCAAAATCTGTAGAGCTCCACCTGAA
>NW_004524602.1:1362448-1365166 GCF_000260255.1 Octodon degus
TATTTGTTGAAACTGTACTTTCGATTTGATTTGAAACTGTCTCATTGCTATATGTTTATCAATAAAACTTTGAAAAGAAAAAAAATAATCACAGGATAAATTATTCTCTTTTGGACGTTTACTTAAATAAAGCTAATGAAAAAGGATCATCATATGTTAATATAGAGTAACATAAATAATGCTCATATTGTTCAGTAAAAGTTATACATTATGCATATATTTTTATTTTTTTAATAAGAAAAACATTAGATAGGTATGTATGCACACTCAAAGAAAAAATCTGGAAGAATATATCTTAAACTGTTGACATTTAGGCTATCTGAGGGAATATAATTCCATTTATACATTTATGTATTATGCTATTTTAAAATAATAAGTATGTATTATAATAAAAATTTTTTATCGTTTTAAAAAGCCCTTTAGAGTATGTGGGAGAGCTTCCGGCTACCCTGCACCAGCGGGACCAGTCTGGTCCAAACCCAGGCACAGCATGGGTGAGACCCTCTTCTGCCAGCTTGGAATCCCACCACCACTCCGCAGTCCCCCCCTACAACCGCCCAGTGAGTGAGAACTTCTGCCGCACTCTCTGGAACTCCAGATCCAGCCCTAGCCCAGGCCCAGTGAGTGTGTGGGAGAGCTTCCAGCTACTCAGCGCCAGCAGGACCAGTCTGGTCCAAGCCCAGGTGCAGCATGGGTGAGACCATCTTCTGCCCACTTGGCAACACACACCACCACTCTACAGTATCCCCCCACTCCCACCCAGTGAGTGAGAAATTCTGCCACATTCTCAGGACCTCCAGATCCAGCCCTAGTCCAGACCCGGTGTGTGGGAGAGCTTCCTATCCCCGTTACTCCACCTTGTCCCCTTTAGACTCAGCTCATGGCTGGCATACAGGTCTGGGGTGAAACTTTGTAGCTGAAGTCCCTGCAGAGTGAGTAGGAGACAGAACCACCCACCTAGTCCAGGAGCAGAACCCCTTGCCAGAGGGGCACAACAAGTTCACTCCCAAGGGCGGCAGCAGGAAGGAGCTGAGCAAAGCAGCCAGACCCAAGCCAGGCATAGCTGGATAAATCCAAACTTTGTAGATCTGCATCTGAATTTCAGTAGGTACAAAGGTTAGAACTGCACAAAAGCTCTACAACAAAGATCAGAAGACAGTGCTATACAAAATGACAATGAGAAGGAGCAAAATGCAATCTCAGACCCCAAGCCCACCCATAACAAGTGCAGAGGACACTAACACAGAACAAATTGGGAACCACACAGCTGAAATCAATGAATCAACAGCTTCTGAAATAAAGAAACAACTTCAGAAAGGTACAGAGGAACTCAGATTGGAAATGAAAAAAGAAATCCCTGAATTAATAGCATCTTCAGTAAAGAATCAAATGCAGAAACATATGGTGGAAACCCAATGCCCACCCAGAACAAGTGTGGAGGATACTAGCTCAGCTGAAATATATAAATTAATGACGTTGCAAGTAAATAAGCAACAGCAGAAAGTTATAGATGAACTCAGAACGGAATTTTCTGAAATAAAAAAAAATTCTCAGAACTCATAGCATCTGAAGTAAAGAATCAACTACAGACACATAGGGAAGAAACCCAATCTGAAAAAAACACTGCAGTAAAAGAATTTATAACTGCTTCTAAAGAAGACATTGACAAAAAAATAGAGGAGATTAGAAAAATGACGGATTCCTTGAATGAGCAATACAGGAAAGAAATAGATCTCATGAAGCACAGAGAAAAAGATATAGAGGAATTTAAAATCTAAATCACATGCTTGCAAAACGGTTTAAGTGAAAGTGAAGAAAGAGTTTCAGATCTTGAAGATGCTGGTGCAGCTAGTGAAAAGGTAAGAAATGATCTCCTAAAAACAACAAGGATGCAGGAAAAAATAATCGATCACCTGCAAGATGATGCAAAGATGAACAATGTGAGACTAATAGGCATCAATGAGAAAGAACACAAATGATATTAAAAAAAATATGGGCACAAGTAATAGCAGAAAACTCCCCAAATATGAAAAAACAAACTGATGTTCAGGTAACTGAAGCATACAGACCACCAAATAACCTCAACACAAATAAAAACACACCAAGACGTATAATAGTCAAGATTCCAGAAATTCAGCACAAGAATAATATAATGAAAGCCACTAGAGAAAAGAAGCAGATCACATTCAAAGGAAAACCCATAAGAACTACAGCTGACTTCTCTTCACAAACCATGAAGGCAAGAAGAGCATGGAGCAGAGTATTTCAAGTTCTCTATGAAAACAAATTCCAGCCCAGACTACTATACCCTGTAAAACTCTCTTTCAAGTTTGATGGAGAAATGAAATACTTTCATGACAAAGAACAGCTAAAGAATTTCATGATTACAAAGCCAACCTTATACAGGCTACTGAAAGATGTGCTAGAGAGGGACCAAAATGATCAGAACTCCACGAATGAGATCAGAAGCAATCAACTAAATAGGGCAAGCAATTAAACACAAGAAAAAAAGGAGTAAACGACAACAGGTAAATAACATGTCAATCGTAAGTCAATACATCTCAATTATAACCATCAATGTAAACAGACTCAATTCACCAATTAAGAGAAATAGACTGGCACAGTGGATTAGGAAACAAAAATCCAACAATATGCTGTATACAAGAAACACATTTAACTCATAACTCATAACATTCATGGGCTGAAAGTTAAAGGATG
>NW_004524602.1:1365936-1371365 GCF_000260255.1 Octodon degus
ATATATAGTTGCATTCTCTTAATGAATAGAATGATTTGTTCTAATGGTGTTTGTAAATAGGATCTCAAGTCCGCATCTTGTGCAGCAATTAACCACTAAGAAGAATACATGCAGTGTGTTATTTGTTGAATCTGTACTTCCGATTTGATTTGAAACTGTCTCATTGCTATCTGTTTATCAATAAAATTTTGAAAAAAAAATATGAAAAAAAATAAAAAGGCCTTTAAATCTAAATGTTCCCTAGAGGACCAGCCTGATAAATTATCCCTTACATGACATGTCATGTATGTGCTCCTTATAAATGTTTGTGAGGAATGATAAAGAAATGTTTATGTTATACATTCTAAAACATATTAATTTAATAGAATAAAACTAGAATTTTTTAATTTAAACACACATATCTTCACTTGTGCTATCTGTAATTACAACTTTGAAGTCTAATGTAGAATAGAGCTGCTGTAATCAACCTTACAGTTTCTGTGGACAACTCATTAACCAACCAAGGCAATTAGCAGAGGAAAATCAATACAACCAACTTACACATATTGGAGACTTGTGTGAATTTAGTCCTTCTTCCCTCCCCCAAATGACGGTATATTTTGGTTCTCTTTGGGGAAATTCAATTAACAATATTAGTCTCCTTCTGTGTCAGTTATAGACATCGCAGAGAGTCTCCACACCACATGAAGACATGTAAGATGGGCTTGCTTATTCCTTGACTTGCTTGTTAACAGGAGAATTACTGCCTCTTCTATAAATGACTCTATATGCTTCTTGTCATAAACACAGTGACAGCTCCTAAAATCAATCTTTCATGACCTTATTGATTAGGACACTTAGAAATAATGAGGCTTCACTGGTGGCAGAGTAATGCTTAAAAAAAGAAAAAAAATACTCCAATGAGGGCTTTCCTATTAACACTGCCAAATTTATCTCCCTATTCATTGCTCTTTCCTGTTACAGACATTCACCTGGACGTATACATGATAAAAAGTTAATAATTTTGTAGTCCATGTGCTTTTCCTTAATAGTTGTTGTGACATGTTATTTTTAATTAACAAAATAAACTGATTTAAAAACAGTTGTGGACACTATGTTCCTAATTGTAAGATTTCTAAATGAGATGAACATCAGGATTTATTAGAGAACAACTGCAGGTATAAAAGCTATTTAGGAAAAATCTGAGCATTTAAAAGGCAGAGGCTTTGGAAATGGTTTTACTCAACTGGACATTTTCTATTTAGCTTATATGATCATATTTTAGACCATAATACTGAATAGTTTTAAATCTGGACATAATCCTAGAAATCTAATGTATTGTACTTGTCATGTTACAGATAGATTTTATTTTATTAATTCTTTTGAGACAGGGTCTCACTGTGTGATTCAGGCTGGTCTTGAACTTGTGATCAACATGCCTCAGCCACCTAAGTGCTAGAATTGCAGGCATGTACCACCACACCTGGCTCTTAGATACATTTTAAAGTGGAGAAAGGAAGTAATTTGTCTAGGATTATACATTAACAGGGCTGTGATTAGAATCAGGAATTCCTACCTGAGTTCTCAGCTGATATGATATTACCATATCATTTTCAAATGAGGAAAGTGACAGCTTAACTGGTTGAACGAAGAACTGTTGTATTTCTTTAGTCTTATAAGAAGAGGATGTCTTAGGGCATATAGGACATAAGAAACACCATCACATTTTACATAAAATGGGCACATAGAAACATGTACCCTATGCAGAGGCCAGGGGTTCGATCCCCAGGCCTGCCATGATGGCCCTGCCCCCGGGGCCCGCTGAGATGGCAACTGAAACTGGGTGTGGTAGTGCATGCCTGTAATCCCAGCTCTTGAGAAGCTGTAAACAGGCGGATCACTACAAGTTCAATGTAGTAGTGAGACCCTGAACACCATGTAGAGCCTTCCTTAAAATATAAAAATAAATAAATAAAAGCAAACAAAAAAAGAAATATATACCCTATGTATGGTGCCAGGCACATTACATGTAGACATTCTATACAGGCATGCTTCTGAAAAATGCTTAAATAATTACTACTTAGCAGAATGCCTCTTGATTTTTAATATATAAACTTCATAGAACATATTTAGCTTTTACTACAGTCCACTGTACACAGAAAAATATACATTCTACAACAGTGTACTTTAAACATGACATATATAATGAGTTACATTTCAAATATAATTTGTCAGAATTTCATGTAGACATTTTGTTAAAAGCACTAAATGTTACCAGGGGATTACTGTGCATTTATGCATGTAAAACAAAACATTCACTATATTATTTTGATATTTTATGCATTTCATATCCAACTATGGATGCCTGTTACTTATATATATATATCTTTCTATGACTGAGTACAGTTTAGAAAACTGGCTATGGGTTAAGAGTTGACATGTATTAAGTTCTTTTCCTCATTTGAAAATAGGAAGGAGGTTCCCATTAGTATGCTCACAAAGAGAGAATTCACTTCCATAATGGGTTACTCAGGATAAAAGGGAGATTCTCAGCGTAGACACTATGCTTGCAACTGCATTTTCACTGCAAAAGATGATGGTCAAAAGGAACTCTATGCTGCCTTTAATTCCTACCAATGCTGAAATCTGGAAATTGGATATAATCTGCTGCCTTTACTAGAATGGATTCCTCCTGACATCCCTTGACTGTTTTTAAATCCAACATGGTTTCTTCAAATCAGAAGGACTCTGGCCATATGTGTGCACCTTAACTAGTGCAAGAAGGACTGGGAAAGTAGTTTCGTTGTTTGTTTAGCTTGGTAAAGCCTGTCTTCATAAGGTACGACATTCCCTAATGCTATGAATGTTTTGACCTTCATCTTACAACCTTGAATTAGGCAATGATTTTCTTAGACGTGACACCAAAACTACAAGCAACCAAAGGAAAAGAATAAACTGAACTTTATCAGAATTAAGATTAATATTCTTTAAAGAACCCATGAGGAAAGTAAAAAGAATATCCTGAGAATGGGAGAGAATATTTGCAGAGCATAGTAAAGATAAGGGACACAGACAATTCAGTTTTTAAGAAACCTAGTTTAAAGATGGGTAAAAGATTTGAGTAGACATTTCTCATCTCCAAAGAGCTATGAGTCACCAATGTGCATATGAAAAGATGCTCATTATCATCAGCCATCAGGCAATGCAACCTGAAAGTATAATGAGAGTTCATTCAGACTCACGTAGACTCACTAGGGTGTATTTTAAAAGAGTAACACTTTGGAAATGGAAAAAATGTGATCTTCCTACACAGCTAGTAGGAATCAGTACAGCCACTTTGGAAAGTCTACCAGCTTCCTGAGTTGTTAAATGTAGAATTACCTTAAAATTTTGGGATTCCACTTCTAGAAATGTACCTCAAAGAAGATAAATCCATACAAAATCCTGTACATGAATTTTATAGCAGAAATATTAACAGTCAAAGTGGCAATACTTGAAATATCAACAAAATGATATATGGTATACAATGAGCTATTATTATAGATGTATAACAACATAATTTACATACACACATATATAATATATAGGTATATATGTTTATGCATTAAACATACAATGAAATGTTATTTGGAGTAAAAAAAGAACAGATACTGATATATGTCACAATGTGGAAGGTCTGTTAAGTGATAGAAGCTAATCACAAAAGGCCACACATTACATGATTCCATTTATATGAAATATCCAGAACAAGGAAATTCACACAGACAGAAAATAGCATAGAGAGTGCCCAGATGGGGAGGCTGGAAAAATGGAAAGTGACTGGTAATGGCTCAGAGTTTCCTTTTAGGGTGATAAAAATCTTACAAAATTGATTGTGGTGAAGAAGTGCAAAGCTTTGAATATACCAAAGGCACTAAATTGTATATATTAAATTAGTGGTTGCAGTAATGTGAATTGCTGTAGGCTTCTCTTCTTTAAGGTAGATGATATATGCATTTGCAAATATAATCCAAATTAACTAAACAACGGTTTTAGCATCCACTGATGATTGCCTAAATTCATAAGTTCATGAGATAACTTAGAAAATATCTTCTTTTTCTCAAGTAAAACTTTTCCTTTTTTATTGTTGTAAGTTTGCAAAGCATAATATTTACATTTGTTTGAGGGATTATAAGTATGTCACATATCTTGATCATTTTCAATCCCCTTTATCCTCTCCCTTTCTTTTATTCTCTATTTTTATTATTCTTTCTGAATTTAGTAACTAGTTTTAAACATTGTATATATACAATGGATAATTTTATGTTGCATTGGAATCTACTTTCAACAGAAGTTTTAACTTTCTTATACCAGAAGCAAGGCTTAGTTGCCTTGAACAGAGTTTCTAGTTCTCTGCTTCCTTGAGGTGGCTGATCTAGACCTTTGCTTTATGTTACTCTTTTCTGGAGGCCAGCTCCTACTAGTACAGCTCCAAAAGCCATGCCCACAAACCCCAACAGCCACCCCCACAAACTCCAACACCCCCATGGAACTACACAGATACATACAGCACAGTAACTCCTCCAGTAATATTACCACCCCATCTTCTTGCTCAAAGCCTATTAAAAGACAACTTGGGCCATCCTGGACCCAAGAAAGGCTCTCAAAGGTCTTTCTCTTTATTGAGTGCCTCACCTGCTAGTGGAGCATGCATGTTCCCCTTCCCACTGATCTCGTGAGGCATGCTGTTCTCTCTCTGGTGTCTGTAAGAAATACACTGCTTCTGTTATTTAATGTGTTCTGCTCAGCTGCCTCCTCTGTATCTCACCTGGCTGACATACCTGGATCTAACTCTCCTCCTAGGCAGCACTCTCTCAGAGTATAGCTATCTTGGTAAGAAGAAAACTGGGCACAGATTGTCACACATGAACTGTAAGAGCACCTGCTGGTACAGAAAACTTTCTTCTGAGAGGTATGCCTGGTCACAGATCATACACTCAGGCTTTAGGCTATCCACATGGTTAAGGAAGTATCCTGTGAAAAACACATCAAAGTATACATGAGGTACACTGTTCTCTTTTGGGGGTCTGTAAGTCTCCATCTTTCCTCCAGACTTATTAGGGCAACTGTAGAATATATAGTTACGCTCCAGTAAGACAGCAGAAAATCAAATTAGGAGGTAAAAAAATGTTTGCATGGGTATATACCACATTATTATCTTCCTCTTGTTATACTGAGCTGGTCAGGGTACATCAATGTTTCATTATGAAGTATAATGTATATTGCAGGGTTAGTGACCATCTCTACTTAAAATTCAATTTTCAAAATTATTTAAAATTAGAAATGTGGGTTGAATTTCAATTTATGCCTTTTCCATTTCCATTGATCAATTCTCTAATTTTTGAAAATGAAACTATATGCTTATTTATTTATTTATTTTTATTTTTTTTGCTTTATTTTTATTTTAAAGA
>NW_004524602.1:1371465-1373846 GCF_000260255.1 Octodon degus
TATTATATATATATGTTTATGAGGATGGAGTAACCTTCTTTATCTCTCTTGATCAGTCTTGGCTTGAAATTCACTTTATCTGCAAACATAATAGCTATCCCTACTTTTTCTGGGTTCCTAACACATAAGAGTATTGTTTTCCATCCTTTGACTTCCATTCTATGAATTTGTTCTTGAATGACATATGGTTCTTATATACAGTCTATTGTTGGATCTTGCTTCTTGATCCACTCTGCCAGTCTGTGCTTTTGATTGATGAATTGAGACCATTAACACTGATTATAACTGATACGTACTGGTTTATCCTTGTCATGTTATTTTCCTGCTGTTGGAGCTCCCTCTTTGTTACTATCTCTTTCTGCTTAATTATTTGCCTTGACTGGTAGATTTCTTCTGTTGGGGTTCATGACGTTATAGTCCTTGTTATCTTTTTCTGTTTCAAGGATCTGTTCTAGGAAGGCCCAAAGGTCAGTGGTGGAAGCTAGAAAGTCTGTGCTAGCAGGTTGAATTATGTATGCAGACAGGCTGAGAGATCTGTACTGGAGCCAGGAAGCAATGCTCAAAGTAAGAACCAGAGCTCCCCCGAAAAGTACCACAGCTATCCTCAGTGACAATGAAGTACGAAGCTCCTCTGAGGATAAAAACAGCTGAGTCTACATCAGGAATACCCGGGCAACAAGCTCCTCCAGTAGACTGAACAGTGCACCATTCTTCCATGCAGAGCCAGGAAGAGATGCTCAAAGCAAGGACAAGAGCTCTCCCAAAGTGAATGTTGCAAACAAGAATGTTGCAAACTCTTCTGATGATGAACACAATCGAGTTCATCAGAAAGCCAACATGGCAAGTCCCTCTAGGAAAAGCAACAGCTCCCTACAGCTTCCCAAGAGCTTTGAAGCTTTTTCCCCTCAAGTTCTTTTGGTTTTGTTGGCAAGAATCCTCAGGTAGGCCTCCCACAAATAGCACCACATTGGTCCAGTTCAGCCAGGTGTTAAAAAGTTGATCGTCAATTGTCAATCCACCATGAAGTCAAATTATTTTATTTACCAGGGAAGTTTTCTGCCATGATTTCTGCAAACTTTTTTAAAAATATCATTTGTGCTATCTCCTGCTTTTTCACTGACTGCAATCTTAAGTTATTCTTTTTTGCCTCATCATCAGCACTGTATTGATTTTTCATGGTTCCTTGCTATTTTTAAGAAATCTTTCGGACCAGGGAGATGGCTCAGTAGAATAAACACTTGCTTGGCAAGCACAAGGGCCTGTGTTCTATCCCCAGTTCTGAAAAAAAAAAAAAAAAAAAAAAAAAAAATCTTTGTTTTTAGGATTGCTAACCACACACTTGTTTTCTATATCTGAGATTCTGTCCTCATACTGGTTTATCTGGCTGCAGATACTATCAATGGAATTTTTACTCTCCTGGATATCTACTTCAGTCTACCTTATGAATTCTATTTTTTTCTTATGTTGAGCACTCATGAGTTCCATAATTTTGTTAAGCTTCTCTATATTTTTAATTCTGTGTCTGCTTTAGAGTCACTAAGCATGGTTTTCTTTGTGGACACCATTTTTGCAGTTAACTGAAATTATTTCTCATTTGATTCTTTTCTAAAACTTCATTCAATTGCTTTGTTGTTACCACTGTAGAAAGGTCAGATGAGTGGCTTTCAAACTGTCCCACCTCATTGCCCCCTGGGGGTTTGCTTTTGGTGAAGTGAATGTCTGGGGTGCATCTTGTTTAAGTGTCTTCTCATTTTCTTTTCTTTTTATAGTTTAATTCCTGGAGTGATACTGGTAAATTGCCCGTGGTGCGTTGTTTTATTGCTAGTATTTAGAACTCTTAAGAAATACTACTTCAGACCCAGTCCTAGCCCAGGTCCCGTGAGTGTGCGGAGAGTTTCCTGCTACCCTGCGCCGGCGGGACCAGTCCCAGCCCAGGCACAACGTGGGCCGGACCCTCTCCCAGCCCCTCGGGCCGCCCCACACCACTCTGCCATACCTCCCCACCCTCCCGCCAAGTAGGAATTTCTGCCGAATTCCGGGAACCCCCAGACCCAGTCCTAGACCAGGTCCGGTGAGTGTGTGGAGAGCTTCCTGCTACCTGCGCCAGCGGGACCAGTACCAGCCCAGGCGCAGCGTGGGCCGGACCCTCTCCCACCCCCTTGGGCCGCCCCCCACCACTCCGCCCTACGTGCCCCACCCCTCCCGCCGAATAGGAGTTTCTGACCACTTCTGGAACCCCCAGACCCAGTCCTAGCCCAGGTCCGGTGAGTGTGTGGAGAGCTTCCTGCTACCCTGCGCCAGCGGGACCAGTCCCAGCCCAGGCGCAGCGTGGGCCGGACCCGCTCCCATCCCCTCGGGCCACCCCACACCACTCTGCCCTA
>NW_004524602.1:1375990-1382336 GCF_000260255.1 Octodon degus
TTCTTTCTGCTGCAGGTGTTAGAGTTGAACCCTTTGTGTCTCTCTGGCAAGATGTTCTGCTCCTGAATCAGCTGGGTGGGTCTTGCCTCTAGCCTCTTTACAGGGAGTTCTGCTGAAGGGTTCCGTGCTGGGCCTGCATGCAGCCTGGGTCAAATGAGGATCCCCGGCCCGGGTCGTCTCACTCACTCTCCGGGCCTGCGCTCTGGGTCTATTCAGGATTCCACGGGTCATCTCACTCACTCTCCGGGCCTGCGCTCTGGGTCTGTTCAGGATCCCGCGGCCCTGGGTCGTCTCACTCACTCTCCGGGCCTGCGCTCTGGGTCTGTTCAGGATCCCGCGGGTCGTTTCACTCCTATGCTTATTTATTTTTAGGTGTTTTATCATCCTTTCATTTTTGTTATAAGTATTACTTGATCGTGTTGATACCAAACTATCATAAATAAATGAGCTAATATATAATCTTATGCTTAGTTTTCAAAGAAGGAAATCTCATTAAAGACTTAAAGACCTAGCTGAATTCCCAGAGCTATTTTACATGGCTGATGTGGAATTTGAATTCAACTATAGAACTACAAAGCCCAGTGGCTCTTCACAGTTGTAGTACATGGTATCAACATCTGTTGACTTCCTACTGCTAGCCAGATTAAAACGCATTACTTCACTCGCAGCCAACCACACAATTCTCCTGAATATGTCAACACCTTACACTTTATTGATAAGGCATGTAAAGCCTAGAGAGAATAATTAACTCATCCAAGTTCATACAAGAATAAAATACCAGATTCTAAGTGCTTTTAACACTGCTCTCATCTGCTTCCTTAAACATTCTCAATGATGATCTAATTATAGTCCATATCACAACTTTCAAAAATCTTGTTTATTTATAATTCCTGGGAATACTATCAAGGATAAATGCTTGTATTTATTCTAGAGAAGAGTTTCTCCAACTCTAATGTCAGAGAAGAGTGAATTCCAAAGGATGAGTCAAAGGATGGGTGCGTATACATCTCACAACAGAGAGAAATGCTTTGAAAGCTTCATGAGTATTTTATTTCAAGCATACAAAACAAACATTATGTTCCATGATATAATCTGTATCAGTCAAGTTTACAACAAAATACCAGACACCCACACCTTATGGGAAGAGAGGCGGGGCTGCTGGTTCCAAGGTAGAGACATCATGGAGGAAAGATGATGGAAGAAGTCTCTCAACTTGTGGTTTCAGGGACTAGGGAAGGATAAGAAGAGCCAGAGAGGAAAGAGCCAGAGACCTGATGCAGTCTCCAAAGTCACTCTCCTACATCTCACCCAGATACACCCAGCAGTGCGCTTCACTAATCTAGATGTTTCAAACCAATGAAGTTGACAATCAAGACTAACTGTCACATTGTTTATTTTAATCAGAAAAATAACATTTAATATGATAATGAGGAAAGAGATTTCTACTTGCTTTAGTTAATACACAAACTGTTTGGCATGCACCCAAAGAACTCAGCTGAACTGAAGACAGTTGGCATCAAGCTCAACATACAGGTACAGGCAATTTCTTGTTCTTAGTGTCACTATTTCTGAGAACCCAGACTTATATAAATGTAGTTAAAAACAGTAAGTGTTTACTCACTGCATGAGGTAATCAATCACTAAGGTAAGCCCAAGAGCAGAGACTTTTCAGAACAGTAGCATGATGGAATACTGTCAGGCTGTTATGAGTACAAGCTTCAGCAAAAAGCTCTTACAGAGAAGTTAAATCACTCAAGGTCACATGTTGAGCTCAAATGGTCCCATATACTAAATATTATTTACTATTTATTTTTAATTATAATAATGATGTACTTGATAAGAAGCTTTATTAGAAAGGAAAGAACTATCAGGTTTTTCTTAGTTTTATCAATATAACTGTCATTTTCAGGAATGAGGACAAATTTAGATGGAAACCTCATGGTTCTACTTTTGGCCCATAAATATAATTTTCCTGATACAGCTTAATGCAGTAATTGATGTACCTTGTTGAAAATTTCTTTTTCTTTTCTTTTTTTATTTTTTCTGTATTTTAGGGAAGAGTCCACAGGGTGTTCAGGGTCTCACTACTAGATCGGACTCGTAGTGATCCTGTTTGGAGGCCTGTTTACAGCCTCCAAAGAGCTTGGATTACAGGTGTGTGCCACTACATCCAGTCTCAATTGCTGTGGCTGACATGGCAGGCCTGAGGATGGAATCCCTGGCCCCTGTGCCTGCTTGCAGGTGCTTTAATCTGATGAGGTATTTGGCCAGTGCTGAAAATTTCTTCATAAATTATTCTACCAGAAAGTATTTTATAAATTAGCTTTCTTCAAGTGATATTATTAAAATGGTTATTTGCCCAGGTATGGACAAAAGTTAAAAAGAAAAAAAATATATATATATATAGTTTAAACTCTCCCTTTGCAAACTCTATTAGAACAAATCTCTCTATTCATTAAGAGAATGTAACTATATATCTATCCTAACCATTTTGAATACATAGATACAAAATGGACATTCATCTGTATCCTCTTTTTTTATTTAGTTCCGTTATTTGATTATAGGTGTGTTAACTTAGCAAAATATTCTAAAAGAGTCCAGTAGTCTATAATAGTATTGGGTCGTCCACTTTCCAATATTCGTAAAAGGACCAAAACTACGTGATAGAGAAATTAAAATTAAAAATCCAGAAGAAGGTGACACCTAGAGACATAGGTATATGGACTTTCCAAGTTGCTTTTGTTGATTCATGAGGAACATTTACAAAGATGTTCAACGGCCAATCATTCTCATTCAGACTCTGAGACATTTCACCCTCATGATGAATGTGAAACAGAAGTAAATCCCCAATCAACATTCTCCAGTCTACATGCTAAACTACCCAGGAAAACAGGGAGGCCAAGGATTAGAACTTGGGGAAAGGTTTTAGAAAGAGTAGTAGATTCTTTATCCACCAAAAGAAAATGAAAATATTTCCAAAAGAAGGCACCGTGAAGTTTCTAATTATTGTTAATTTTTTGACTGTAATACAGAACACATTTCTATAAACTTTAAAAGGCTGAAATCATACAAACTATCTTCTGTGACCACAATAAAATGGCAATAACAAAGGCAATCTGGAATATGCACAAGTACACTCTTAACCAATGTGCCAAAGCAACTGCAAGGGAAATTAGAAAGTATTTTCAAATAATATTTGAAAATAAAATAAATGAAAATGAAAACAATATAACAAGACTTAAGGAATATAGCAAAAGCAGTGCTCACAGGGAAATTCATGACTGCAAATATGTACACTGAAAAGAAGATCTGAAATCAGTAACATTATGCCATCAGTGACTGACAAAAGAAGACTTAAGCCCAAAGCAGGCAGAAAATAATAAGATTACAGTGATGATAAGTAAAATAAAGAGAAAAAATAGAAAAAATTCAATGATATCAAAATTCCTGTCTTTGAAAAAAATTGGGGCTGGTTAGATAGCTCAGTAGAATAAGCGCTTGTCTGAGAAGCACAAGGTCCTGAGTTCAATTCCTAGTATCACAAGAAAAAGAAAAAAAAATCAATAAAACTCAAATGACTAAAGGGAAGAGAAAACTACTAAAATCAGAAATAAAAGTGGGACTGTTACTAGTAATCTTTAAGAAATAAAAAGAATTTTATCATACTGTGATTATGTGTGAACCAATCCTCTAAATAAAATAAACAAATTCCTAGAGACATGCAAACTATCAAACTATCACAACTGACTTAAGAACAAAAACCTGAATTGAACTCTAACAAGCGCTTGAAGGAATTAAAAATGTTCTGCAAACAAAATCTCAGGCCCAGACAGCTTAACTGGTAAATTCTACCAAACATTCAAAGAAGACTCAACATCAGTGTTTCTAAAACTCTTTAAAAAAATAGAAGGGGGAATGTTATGGTTTCAATCTGTGTGGCCTCCTAAAGCCTCATGTACATTGAGGCTGGAGAAAGTGATTGTATTATAGTATAAGCTGCTTCGCTGGTAGAATTCTGGTGGGGTCTGTCTGGAAGAGAGTGTTACTGGGGGTGTGGCCTGGAAAGGGTTTCTCTCCCTTTTCAGTTCTCCCCTTCACTCTGCTACCACAATGTGAGCAGTTTTTCTCTGTCCAGTCCATTCTAGCACACCTTCCTGCACTACAACTGGCCAACTATGGACTAAATAACATGAACCAAAATAAACCTCTCCTGCTTCAAGTTGTGGGTGTCCATGCAGGATTTTTGTTTCAGAAACAGGGAAACTAGCACAAACCATACACATAAAAACAAGTTATAATACAGACAGTGCTGAAAAGTCTTTTCAATGAATGATGTTCACAAAATTAAGATTAGAAAGGGGAATGGAATTAAATTTCTGTGTAACATTAAACAGGAACTAATTACAATATATAAAAAGCAAGGGGAAAATTATAAAACCTCAAGAATACAGGAGAAAAATTTTTTGACTCTGAGGTGAGGTATCTTATGAGAACAAAAACTATAAGCCATAAAAATTTCCTGGCTGTTTTTTGCTTACTGAGTATTTTCTTCTCTCTTCCTCTTACTATATTGCTCTCATCCTTTTTTTTTCTTTCTTCTTTTCCCTTTCCACATCACCACCTGTTAGAAGTAGTGTATTATTCAGCATATGGAGCATTGATAAAAGTGAGAAATTGTTAAAACAAGTTTAACAATTTAATGTACATGACTAATGTATGTTTGGAACTGCTGATACTGATTTAACCACCAGGGATTCTCTTCTTAGTACTCAGCCACCTGGTCTGATCCTATTAAACTGAGTAGGTCAAAGAGGTAGATAAATACCAAAACACAACTAAATCCATGATCACATCACTTGGAAACTGACACTAAAGAATCTCCACACTGGTAACAAAGTCCTTTTACTCTAATTGATTCCCCTTGGAAGACTCTCCCCTAATCCAAAGAACTACAAGAAAATAAAAAACATCCTAGCTCCCTCATAGTTCATGTTAAGGGCACAGATGGAGAGAAAGTAAAAACAAGCAAGCAAAAAGTAGATTACATACAGTAATTTTAAAAAGAAAAAAAATCACCTTCCCCCCAAAATAAGATTTAGCTTTGAAAACCAGTGATCAAAAATTCCAGCCCGAATCAGCCTATCCTTGCCTGGCCTGCCATCACTCTGTAAGATGGATAAGGCAAAATGGGCTTATCGGGGCTCATGAAAACAAGTGATCACAGGATATGGATCCAAAAGCTGAGAGGTAACACAAACAAGAATAACCCAAGATACTTGGAATTGGAAATTACAGTGCAAATGGCACAAAAACTCTGCTTATGCTGGGTGTACCAAAATCAGATAAGAACATAACAAAAAAAGTAAACCAAAGAGCCGGCCAGATAGCTTAGGCAGGCACAGGGACCGCGATTCCATCCCCAGCATCTGATCTGTGTAGTGAGACCCTGTACTAAATACATTATAAAAAAAAAAAAAAAAGAAAAAGAAAAAGAAAGAAAAATAAATAAATGAACCAATCTCACCAATCTCTTTAGTGATTATAGATTCAAAAATCTTCAACAAGGTACTGGCAAATGTGTACTTGCTTAGGCAGACTCAGGGGCCGGGGGTTCCATTCCCTGGCCTGCCATGCTCGCCCTGCCCCCAGAGTGTGCTGAGACAGTGATTGAGACTGGGAGTAGTGGCATGTGCCTAGAATCCCAGCGCTTGGGAGGCTGGAAACAGGAGAATCACTATGAGACCAATCTATATAGTGAGACCCTGTAGACTCTGTACTCAATACATTAAAAAAAAAAAAGATACTGGCAAAAGCAATGGAATTAAATCATTAAAGAGATCATATACTATGATCATTGGCTTCATCCTCAGGATGTAAGGTTAGTGAAATACACACACATCAATAAATGTAATACAGGGCTTCTGCTGCAGCATGGGAGCCCAGGTGAATATCAGGAAAGAGAGTAGCCCCTCCCACCTCCTTTTGCCACTGTGCAGGAACCCAGGTGAGCCATCCTACAAGGTCCAAAGAACACCCAATACACACTACTGTCACAACTGAGGTAAACTTCTTGGGAAGGCCCACAGACCAAAGGAAATGCCAGTGACACAGTAGGGTCTCAGCCATGGTGCACAGGATGGACATGCAAGAATAGTGGCATGAAAAGTTCAAAACAACAATAACAATTTGAGGGGGCCTGGCCCTAGCTCAGGCCTTTAAGTGGCTGCTTCCACAAAGCTGTCAGCCTCAGGTTGCTGGAGTTCGAACCTCACACCTCTCCCACTGGCCAAAAGTGCCCTGAAGGCATTTGAGAAAAAAAAAAAATCCTTAGGGGCTGGGGAGATGG
>NW_004524602.1:1382561-1385061 GCF_000260255.1 Octodon degus
GTAATCTTATCCTTCAGAGCCAGACCAAGGTCACATAATCCCTTGAATACTTCTTCATTCTTTTTTTCTACCTCTTTTATCTAGTTTTCCAAACCTTCTGTGATCATGCTTTGTCTTCCAGCCTTACTTCTATTTTCTTTGAAGTTTCCCTGTCTTATATACCATCCCCCACAAACTTCCCCACCTCAGGGTAAAATGACTCTACCAAGGGGAAATACTTTGTATACAAACTCCTAATTTATGATTCATTCTATTATATACTACAGACACTGCTCCTATGAACTAAACTACAAAATCAATAGTTTCCACAGTTTGTTAATTTCTAAATAATGCTTAACACTATTATTCCTGCTAATATTAGTACTTGAGCTAGTCTGTCATATCTGTTGTAATTAGTGGTTCTCCTTTCAGTAACCATACAGGAAGCTCTGGGGTAATAAACTCATCACAGCCCTACCACAAAGGGCTTGGGACTGAGTCAAATAGATACCAACATCCCACCCTGAATGAACTGGGAAAGTAAGATCTGATGACAAAGACAAACCAACAATCTCCATCACACAGAAGACTTCCCTGAAGAACAAATGCTTCACAGTGAAGCCTTAATACTAGTGATATAGTTTACCAGTAAAAAACTCACAAGGATCATACCAGAAAATACAATAAAAATTTTTTTGCAGTAGCAAATGACAAGACTGAAAAAAAAAGCTAAGTGCAGTCTCAACTTCCATCCAACCCAGAACAAGTCCAGGAGATATTGACACAGAAGAAACTGGAAGACACACAACTGAACTTGCTGAAATGATAGCAAACAAAAAAAGAAACAAATCCATGAAGCCAGCAAGAAAATCAGATCAGAAATAATCTCTCAGGTAAGAAAAGAAATGTCAACATTTATAAATGAAATGTTCAGCAAATCTACAGTAGCAATAGAGGGAAAAAAAGGATGATAATGGGAAGAGGATAGAGTAAAGGATCGATATAGGGGAAACAATGCAAAAATGGATTTACATAGATAGCCAGGAAAAAAATATTCCCTTGAAAGTTGAAAAATACAAAAGTTTTGAATAATCCAATAGTCATGAATGAAACTGAAAATGTAATTTAAAATCCTACCAACAAAGAAAACCCAGGCCCTGATGGATTCACAGCTCAATTCTACAAGAAATAGAAGATTTAAAGCCAACTATTCTCAAAATCTTCAAAGAAATTGAAAAGGAAGCAATTCTCCCAAACTTATTCCTGGAGGCAAGTATTACTCTGATACTAAAACCAGAGAAAGACCCAACCAAAAAAGAGAACTACAGGCCCATCTTCCTAATGAATATAGATGCAAAAAATCTTCAATGAAATATTAGCAAAGAGAATGCAGAAAATCATAAAGAACATTACACATCATGACCAAGTGGTATTCATCCCAGGAATTCAAGGATGGTTCAAATATATGCAAATCCATAAAGGTAATACACAGCATCAACAAAGCCAAAGGGGGGAAAATCACATGATCATCTCAATAGATGCACAAAAAGCCTCTGACAAAGTCCTACACTCATTCATGATAAAAACCCTACAGAAAATTAGAATAGATTGTCTTTACCCCAACCTGATAAAAGCCATCTATGACAAATCAACAGTGAACATTACACTAAATGGACAAAAATGGAAAGCCTTCACTTTAAAATCAAGAATAAGACAGGAAGTCACTATTCATGTTCAATACAGTTCTATAAACATTACCCAGAGCAATTAGACAAGAGACATACATAAAAGGAATAATAATTGGAAAGGAAGAAGTGAAATTATTTGCACATGATATGTATTATGGTTTGTGTCTTATTTGTTCCCCCCAAAGCCTCATGTAGTCATGGGCAGACTTCTACAGTTTGTGTTTAACTCAGGATCCACTGGAATTATGGGTATGAGTACTGCTGGCATTATGGGTGTGAGTACCACACATAGCCTGGGGCAGACAGCTTGAATGCAACTTAAGGGAGACAGACTTGCTCTCTGTTGCTGTTATTTCTGCTACTTCTCCCTTTTGCTCTTTGCTGTTTTCCACTTCCATGAAAGGTTGCTCTTTACCATGTGCCACTCTGCCTTGGAGTCTGCTGAGTATGGACTGAAATCTCCACTAACTATGAGCTAAATAAACCTTTCCTTCCTTCATTTTGGGTGTTGGGTATTTGTCCCAGCAAGGAGAGAAGAGTAACTGAGACAACATGATACTCAACATAGAGGATCCCATAAACTCCACCAAGAGACTTGTCAATTTAATAACTAAATTGAGTAGCTTAGCAAGATACAAAACCGACACTCAAAAATCAATATCATTTCTATACATAATGAACATACCAAGAGAGAAATTAGGGAAACCATGTCTTTCACAATAATACCTCCCAAAAATTAAATACTTAGGAATAAATCTCACAGAGGAAGTAAAATATTATATAGTAAAAATGAGAGTACTCTGAAAAAAGAGATCAAAGAAGATTTAAGAAAA
>NW_004524602.1:1386360-1405900 GCF_000260255.1 Octodon degus
TGAGGAATAAATAAAAAAGAGGTAGTATTTTTGCACAATGAATTATTACTCAACTATTTTTTAAAAAGATAAATTTGAGACTTTATAGATAAATGGATGCAACTAGAGACTGCACTGGCAAGTAAAACAAATCTGATTCACATGTACAAACATCATATTGTCTCACTAGTGTGAGAACCTGAAAGAGTAAGTAAAATCTGAAAGTTACAATAGATACTGTGAAAGGGAAAAATCTGTTCAATGAGAAGAAAAAACTAGGAGGAGGAAAAGGACAAAAGAAAAAGAAGAGAAGTTTCGATAAATATACTGCTGATTTCTGCCGTTCTATTGAAAGAAGCAGTCCAAGCTTCAATTTTTTTAAATTATTTTTTTCTTCTTTTTAATTTTCTTATAACTTTTTAAAATTAATTTTGCAGGTTTATATCTGGTAATTTAAACAACTAATTTGAAGATAGTGTTATGCAATACAACAACCATTGTAAGAAGTCCTATTACTTTGTTTGATGAAATTTTGCATTGTTTCTAATGTTCCTTTTTTTAAAAAAAAACCATTTTATATTCTTTAAAACATAATTTTTTTAAAATTCAAAACAAAAAAGGAAGTTTGGAAAAACTTCTTGAATGAAACTGAAGACAGACTTTCAGACATTGAAGACAGGATTGTAGCTTGTGATAATGAAAGGAAAGATTTCTTAAAAATGACAAAAGATCAGGAAAAAACAATTTAACAACTGCAAGATGACCCAAAGAAAAATAATATAAGAATAATGGGTGTCAATGAGGAAGCAGGAGTCAACACAAATGATAAAAAGTTTTCTTACAGAAATAAGGGCAGAAAATTTCCAATACCTCAGAAAACAATCTCCCATACAGACAAATGAGGCATACAGAACTCCCATTAGTCATAAAATAAACCTACAACTAGACATACAATAATTATGATCCCAGAAATTCAGCATAAGAAAAGAATATTAAAAGCTGTCAAAGAAAAGAAACAGATCACTTATAAAGGACAGCCCATCAGAATCATGGCAGACTTTTCAACACAAACTCTTAAGTCAAGAAGAGTTTGGAGTGAAGTATTTCAAGTCCTGAAGGAAAATAACTTCCAATACAGACTGATCTACCCTGAAAAACTATCAAAATTAATGGAGAAATAAGATAATTCTGTGACAAAGAATAGCTCAAGAAATTCATTACCACAAAACCAATACTACAAAAAGTACTGAAAGGTATTCTAGGCAGAGACAAAAATGACCACAATTCCAAGAACAACAACAGAAAGAAACCACCAAGCAGGGAAAACAGAAAGGAAAAGTAGATAATAAGCAGCAGGAAAATAACATGACAAAGAAAGGAAATGCATATCATTTATAAATATTAATGTAAATGCCTCATTCACAAATGAAAAGAAATAGAATGGCAGAATGGATCAAGAAACAATAACCAACAATATGCTTCATATAAGAAGCACATTTAGCTGAAAAAGAAATTCACAGACTAAAAGTCAGATGATGAAAAACAATATTCCATGCAATAGGAAACCAGAAAAAGTAGAAGTAGCTATTCTGTATGCAGACAAAGTGAACTTCAAACTAACAATTATCAAAAAGAGGTAAAGAAGGTCACTACATACTTGCTAGGGGAAAACTTTAAGAGGAAGAGATAATAATCATAAACATATATGCACTAAAAACAGGAACACCCAACTAGATAAGACAAATATTTTTTTATTAGAGATGGTAATTTTTTTCCATAATTTTATTGAGAAACAAATAGCAATGAAACAGTTTCAAACCAAATTGGTAGGACAGTTTCAATAATTAACACATTGCATACATTCTTCTTAGTGGTTAACTGCTGTACAAGATGCGGACTTGATATCCTATTTACAAACACCATTAGAACAAATCCCTCTATTCATTAAGAGAATGTAACTATATATCTATCCTAACCACTTTGAATACACAGATACTAAATGGACATTCATCTGTATCCCCTTTTTTTGTTTAGTTCCATCATTTAAATATTATAGGTGTGTAAACTCAGCAAAATATTCTAAAAGAGTTCAGTAGTCCATAAGAGTATTGGGTCTTCCGCTTCACTGGCAATGTCAGAAATTAGATAAGACAAATATTAACAGACATGACAAATCAAATAAGCAATAATTGTAACAGGGGAATTTAATACCTCATTGTCAAACACACACACACACACACACACACACACACACACAGAAACCAGATCAACTAGACAAAAAGTCAGAATAGAAATAACAGGATTGAATCAAACCTGTGAACAAATGGACTTAGATGTTTACTGAGTTTTCCATGCAACTACATCTGAATATACATTATTCTTAGCTGCATATGGGCCATTCTATAAAATATAAATACTACCAACTTCTTTTAGTGCATTGAAAAGATCAGTTTGTGCTTATACTCTCATTAATTTTGCATACCTACATCTTGTAATTTGAACAAATACTTTGAAGACAGCAATATGCAACATATTAGCCATTGTTAATTTATTATCCTGACTTGAAACTCTGTATCAATTTTTTAATTTGTGTTTGATTTTTCTTTCTTTAAAATAAAAATTAAAACATAACAAATAAAAATAAATGTAATACATTGCATAAACATAAGCAAGGACAAAAATCATATGATTACGTTAATGGATAGTTTGACAAGTCCAACATCCATTTTGATAATAATCCTGACGAAATATGCATAAAAGAACTTTATCTCAACCTGATAAAAACCACTTATAACAAAATAAATGCCAAGATCATACTGATTGGGGAAAAATGAAAGCTTTCCCCCATAGAATCAGAACAAGACAAGGTTGTCTACTTGTCTTGTTTAAAAAGCAAGACAGTCTTTTAAATATGTTCCTGCTAGCTTGAATCACCAATAATAGACACATGACTGTTTCATCACATGGCTTCTATCATTAGTGGTATGAATGGATCTAATGGATGGATCTAATCCTTTTATTAATGCAATTAATAATGGGACATCATGCATGTACCACTGGTAGTTCAAGCCACCTGGCAGTGAGACATGAAATACTGCATTGCCAGGAACTGTCAATAAATGGTGCTGGAAATATTGGGTATCCAAGTGCAGAAGACCTGAGCCATATATCTCACCACACACTAAAGTAAAATAAAAATGGATCAAACATAATCTGGAAGATTTTTTTTTAAAAAGTTAAAACTTTTTAAAAAATCATTTCATGTATTTGGTACAGGGTCTCACTACTCAGCTTGGACTCATAGTGACTCTCTTGTTTTCAGCCTTCCCAGTGCTGGGATTACAGGAGTGCACCACCATACCTGGACTCTGTCACTGGCTACTCAGCACACCCTGGGTTGGGGCCAACTCAGCATGCAGGACTGGGGATTGAACCCTGGTCCCTGCACTTTCCAAAGCAGGCACTTGGTCCACTTAGCTATCTTGCTGACCCTAAAAAAAAGTTAAAATTCTTGAAGAGATAGGGATAGGCAAGGATTTTCTGATTAGAACCCCAATTGTAAAGATTATAGTATAAAAAGCCAACAAATGGTATCATATCAAATTGAAAAGTCTCTACACAGCAAAAGAAACAGTCAACAAAATGAAGAGACAACCTACAAAAGGAGAAAAAAATTCTGCCAGGTATTCCTCAGAGGACATATCTGTTTTGTTCTCTACCTAGAATACATAAAAAACTAAGAAATTTAGATCCCCCCACAAAATAAAAGATCCAAATAAGATAAATATATTAAAAAAATCCCCCAAAAGAAAAGATACAAAATCTGCAATAGATAGTGAAAAAGAGAAAGAAACTGCTCAAAAGGAAAGAACAACTGGAATGGGGAAAAGGAGAAAAGAAGGAAAGGAAAAGAAAAAATATATAAACACAAGATAGCTAACATAATTACACTACTAATGTCCTCTAGTCATTTCAGTTGCTCATTTATAAAATAAATGAGTAATTAAATAGAAACTTCTCAGAGGTATTTAAATAGAAGCACAAAACATCCAAAATAGTCAAAGCAATCCTACACAAAAAAAGCAGGCTAGAAGCATCATAATGCTGGATTTCAAGTTATGGCAGCAAACTATAAAATAATAAATATGTGTCTGTCTCAGTTACTCTTCTCTTGTTGCTAGAACAAATACCCAACACCCAAAATGAAGGAAGGAAAGGTTTATTTAGCTCACAGTTAGTGGAGGTTTCAGTCCATACTCAGCTAGCTCCAAGGCAGAGTGGCACATGACAGTAATCTTTCATGGCGGTGGCAAAGAGCAAGACAGTGGCAGCAACTCATGCAGTTATCTAGCCTCTTTTCCCTCCTTACACTGTAATACAAATTACCTACTCCAGGGTTAGAGTGTAGCACTCACACCTGTAATCCCAGCATTAGATCAAGAATCAATCACAAACTCCAGAAGCTGCCACATGACTGCATGACGTTTTGCAGGGGACAACTACACACAAACCATAACACAAGAATGGGATAAAACAGAGAACACAGAATGGGACAAAATAGATAACACAGAATCAAGCCCATACAATAACAATTTAACCATTCTGGATAAAATAGCTAAAAATATACATCAGAGAAGACAGTCTCTTTTTTTTTTTTCTTTTTTGCAGAACCAGGGATTGAACCCAGACCCTTGCGCCTGCCAGGGAAGCGCTTAGTCCACTGAGCCATCTCCCCAGCCCCAAGACAGTCTCTTTAATAATGGTGCCAAGAAAATATGACATCTATTTGTAGAAGGTTGAACCTAGCTCTCTTTCTCTCACCTTGTATAAAAATATATTCAACATGGATAAAACCTTATATATAAGACCTAAAACTCTGAAATTGCTAAAAGAAAACGGAAATATTTGAAGCCATATGCACAAGCAAAGAATTTCTGAATAGTACTCAAATAACATAGGAAATAATAATAAGAATTACCAAATGATACTACCACAAATTATAGTTTTTCCACAGCAAGGGAAACAAGTAACAGAGTAAAGAGACAGTCTACAAAGTGGAAGAAAATCTTTGCCAACTACTCTTTGCACACATGACTAATATATAGACTATATAAGGAATTCAAGAAACACCAAATATATAGATTAGTCAATTAAATGCACAAACGAATTAATCAGATACTTCTCTGAAGAAGTAAAAATGGTTGGAGAGTATATGAAAATTGTCCAAATCTTTAGCTAATAGGAAACTACAAATCAAAACTACTGTACATTGAGATGCCATCTTACCCTCATCAGCAAGGCTAGCATCACAAAATGCTGGTGGAGATTGATTGAGGAAAAAAGAGCACTATCACACTGTTGAAAGCAATATATATTAGTATAGACTAATATGGAAATCAGTGTGGGGGTTCCTCAAAAAATTAATAATAGAGCTATCATTTGATCCAGATGAACAACTTCTTTATATATGCCCAAAGGAATCAAAAGAGCATACTATAAGGATACCTGCACTCCCTATTAATTATAGCACAATTCACATTACTCACAGTATGGAATCAAGCTGGTGCCCATTAACAAATGAATGGATAAAGAATAAGTGGTATATATACTTACCTGACAGGGGAGATATCACGATCAAGAAAATGTGCTATATATAGCAAATAGACACAACAGAGTATTATTCAGCCACAAAGAAGAGCAAAATTTTGTATTTGAAGGAAAGTCAATAGCTCTGGAGGTCATCATATTGAGCAAAATAAGCCACTCAGCAAATATCATATTGTATCCCTAATATGTGAATTCTAAAGAGATGGCAAAAAAGTAGAATGGATGTTAGTATTAAGCAAGAAGGAAAGGGAGTGGAAGGGGTAAAGAGAGGTAATAAGGATAGACATGGTGAAACTTATTACTTGCATTGAAACTCCTCAAAAATATGAAAATAGGGGAGAGGGTATGGCTAGGAACAGAAATGGGGTGAAAATGATCAAACTATGTTATGTGCATATATGAATCTGCCAGCATAAAACTCATTATTCTGTCCATCCAATATGCATGAACATAAAAAGATGTGAAAAAAAACCAATTCCAGTCCCTTCCCCCCCTAAAAAAATCCAAATGTCTATCACTAGTGGAACAGATTAATACCAATGTGGTAAATTTATATAAGAGTGCAATATACAGCAATGGAAAAACATACAATAACACAAATTCTCAAAAAAACATAATTCTGATAAAATACTAAAAACCAGAGAGTAGGATTCCTTTTGTATATAGCTCAAAACCAAACATATTTAAATTAATATTTATTATTCAGCAATGGACACTGGGGCAATAAAACTATAAGGAAAAGAAAATAACTTCAAAAACCTAAATTACTGGTTTATTCTAAAACTAAGAGAAAGGTCCATGATTCAGACAAAAGGGGGAATTACATACATAGGAGGGTTTTTGATTGCTGGCAATGTTCTATTTCTGAAGTGGTAGTCACTGTATTTGTTATCCTTACTAACTGTTTTATGCAAATCTGTTTCATGGAAACATTACAAAAGCAAGAGATTTAAAAATAGTTTGAAAATTGTCCAGAGCCAGTTTGCATAATAATATAAAACACCACAAATTGTGCAGAAAATATTCCCATAAAGTAGCACTCTTAATAATCATCCTTAAGTTTTTATAACGAGTATTTAAAAGAGTACTTTTCATCAAGAGGTGAGTATGGTGAGTTAACTGATGGTCAGCTTGGAACGCCCATCTGAGCTGAGTTGGCGCAGTTTTGGGTGTAGAAGACTCAACCCAGAGATGGAGAACTGGGAAGGTGCCCTGGACTTTAGGTATTCAGCTGGACTTATGTAGGACACTGCTCTGGGATCTAGGCGGCTAGCTGGATTCTTCAGTTCTCTAGCGCACGGACAGATCTCTTGCACCCTTCTGCATTTGACTTTTTGGGTGAATATTATAAAATAATCCTTTAAATTATGTGACCTGTATTAAATCTATTCCCTTGCAAACCCTGACTACAACACTGAGGTGTGAGGATCCCAAGTTTAAGTCCAGCCTGGACCATATAATGAAACCGTTTACAAACAAACTTTTCACAAGGAAGCTACAATAAGTGACTCCAGATGAGAGAACTAAAACTGTGTTTTTACTAAGATAAGCCTCATCGTATTTGTATTTTGGAATCATTACTAATTGCATTTTAAAAACTAGAGTACAACTGACATATGATAAAGTGAAAGGGTACAGATTTAGGGTTTGGAGAATTTTGATAGTTGCACAGATTTGTGTAACCATCATCTAAAACTAAATAGTTTCCTTACTCTAGAAAGTTCTAATGTTCTTTTCCAATTAACTGTCCTCTGTAAACACTTCCTTTATTTATCTTGTCTCTTTAAAATACACAATTTTTTTCCTATTCCAATCTTCTAACTCAAGATAGCTGAAGAAAATTGGGAAACATCCTCATTTTAATTTGGGCTATATACTTTTCACCTCTGACAAGATATGGATGCCGTACAAGCTATATTCCATTACTTATCAGCTAGGAGGAATCAACTGTAAGCTGAGTATAGCTGGGAGATCAAAAGAAGATTCCTGGTACTGAATACTCTTCAGTTTCTCAAAGAATATCACAAAAGTGAAAGCAACCAGAATCATAGAAAGTAGAGGGTGTAGAGGATAGGCAAGTGCTAGCAGATCTGAACACAAATTTCTGAATATAGTTAAGTCAAAACCTCTTAAGGCCTAGTGATTTATCTTCTCTCAACTTAGGCATGTGATACGTAGGCACAAAAAATTGGCAAAGGAAGGAACAAAAGGTGGGGTAGAGGTTTTAACTATTCTACCTTCCAGAATTATGTGTTTGTGGAATTTTACATGGTGAATTTGAAAAACCTCAAAGTAAGGCAGTTTTTGCTACAGGTATTACAAAGTAAACTGGTTTTACTTTTCTTAATTCAGTTCAAATTGTGGATGCCGCCAGCTATGTGGTTTGCTTACTCAGTTTCAAGAGATTCACAGCTAAGTCCTTATTTAAATCTGGCAGAGTTTTCTAAAGTCAAGAAAGACAACTGGACAAACTCCATGTTCAGTCCATCTGCTTAAATTGTTTACTTAGGGTAACAGCATACAAACGTCTTACATGACTGATAGACTGCAGGCAGCTTCTAGATGCTGTTACTATCTAAACTTCAATGTGGTGCTCATCATCAGGATGAGAAAAGTCATTTGCAGATATAAATCTACTGTACATGATCCACATCCAGTGCAATGGGGAGAATGAGGAAAATGGCTTTTTGTACAGAAGAATATTATAAAAGTGCATAGATATGAAATAAACATTTCAGCAACAAGTCTCATTTTATCTTGAATTTTTTAAAAAATGTGTTTGGTACAGGGTCTCATTGTGCAGCTCAGATTCCTAGTGATCCTCCTGTTTTTAGCCTCTTCAGCACTGGGATTATGGGTATGTGCCACCATGCTGGGATTCAGTGTGTGTCTCAGGGCGCCCGGGAGCAGGGCTGGCGTATCTTGATTTTTTAAAAGTAATTTTATGCAGAATAAGGAATATGCAGAGAAGTCGGAAACAATATGCACAATGTAAGGAATAATTATAATTGAAACATTGTATAACCACTACCTAGGCATGCAAAAGAAGACTAAAAACATGCAAGAAGCCACCTCGGTATCCAATAGTCCTAGCACTTGGCAGGATCAGGCAGGAAGATAGTTTGGGCCCGGGAGTTTCAGCCTGGGTAACAAAGCACACGTAAAACTTCATTTCTAAATAAACAAATAAAGCTAGGCATTTATGTGATATTTCCTACCCACATCTCTCATTTTCTTTTCTGAGTAATCAGTACCCTATTTTTTTTTTTTTTTTGTATTTTTTGTATTTTTTACAAAAGGGTCTATAGGGTGTTTAGGGTCTCCATATTAGATCTGACTTTTAGTGATTCTTCTGTTTACAGCCTCCCAAGTGCTGGGACTATAGACCCGCACCACCAAGCTCAGTCTCAATCCAGTTCTCAGCATGCCCCCAGGGCAGGGCTGGCTGAGCAGGTCAAGGAATGGAAGCCCCATTCCCTGCACCTGCTTGCAGGCACTTTAATCTGCTGACCTATTTGGCCGGCCCTTATTTTGAAAGTATCCTAATTTTGAAAAAAAAAATGTTCAAAATTTCTTTTTAGTTTATATAGATGTAGGGCTGACCAGATAGCTCAGTGCATTAAAGTGCCGGCTTAGGCAGGCACAGTGACCAGGGTTCGATCCCAGGCATGCTGTGCTGGCCCCACCCCTGGGGCATGCTGAGATGGTGACTGAGACTGGGTGTGCTGAAAACAGGTGGATCGCTACAACTCCAATCTGTATAGTGAGATCCTGTAAACCCTGTACTAAATACACTAAAAAAAAAAGTTGATAGATTCGTTTTAAGACATAGGTACTTGTGTCTTCAATTTTATTGTCACTAGGCTCACATAAAAGAAATACACACACACACACACACACACACACACACACACATTTCTTGGTGACTTATTTCTCTCATTAAACATTGGTTATAAAATAGCTTCATATCGTTACCCGTATCTATAGTTCACTCGCTTTTTAAAAAATATTTCTTAAAAATCTTTATTTATTTGGTACAGGGTCATACTATGCAGCTTGGACTCGCAGTGATGATTCTCCTGTCCTAGCCTCCCCAGTACTGGGATTACAGGCATGTGGCACCATGCCCAGTTTCAATGGCTGGCACAGTGCAGGGAAGCACATGGCATGTGGTACCGGGGATCGAACCCAAGTCCTTGAGCTTGCCAGGCAGGTGCTTAGAGAGCCAACCTATCTCACCAGCCCAGCCCAATTCATTTGTTTTTATGCTGGAATAACATTGGATTGAATGAATATTCCCTAATATGTCTGTTCACCCACTGGCCATTAGGTTGTTTTCCACAGACAGTCACTATGAATGACTAAATGGAGCTCAGATAAGTTGTTTCCATGTGCACATGCACACTGGTATCATTAAGGTGTATGCCTCAAGGTTTAAGTGATAGGTTGGGGTGCATGTCCTAAGAATCGCAGAGAACTATTTCAAGGGGCAGGACTGACTTACATTATTGCAGCATAGAAGCACTGACAATGCTCATGGTTGCTGATACTTCATATTTTCAGCCTTTTTTTCATTTTAATATGTGAATCACATCACCACACTGAGTTTTAGTTTGGATTTTCCTGATTATTAAAGAGTTTGACTATTTCCCCCTTTTTATTTTTTTAATGCGGAACCAGGGATTGAACTCAGGCCTTTGCACTTGCCAGGCAAGCGCTTTGTCTACTGAGCCATCTCCCCAGTCCCCTATTTTCACTTTTATTAGTTATTTAAATTTCTCCTCTTGATCATTCCACTACTGGGTGTTTTGTTTGCTTGTTTGTTTTCCTTCCTGATTCTTAGGAATTCCTTACATGCTATAAATGCTACTCTTTTGTAGATTATACTTGTAAAAATCTGCCATTCTGTTGCTTATGTCTAAACTCTCTTCCTGGCAACTTTTGCTAACCAAGTTTCCTATTCTTCCTGCAGCCAAACTTACTAACATTTCCCATTTCCATTTAACATTATTAACATTTTTGGTGGCATTTTCTTCTCTGAACAAAACTCGGAGGTCCAGAACACATTAATCTATATTAGCTCCTAAAAATTGAATATATTTGGAATAAATTTTGTTTATTATATGAGGTAGAGATTAAGTTTCAGTTTTTAAAACAAGGATCTTTAATCATTATGTTACAGGCAACTTAGTTAGACAGAAATAACATAGGCAGTCAGAAAGGCTAGGACCTCAAAGGAGCCAGTATGGAAGACAAGGTACCTTGCATCTGTGTGAGACAGGTACCTCTGCTGTGGGTCAGATCATAAGACAAAAGATTATTATTGGATGACCACAGTTTTGTCCCACCCTGTGCCCACCTTACAATTTCCCATGTTTCCCACGTTGGACCTGCCTCACCTCATGATTTTGTCTATAAAAAGGCAGGTTCCTTGACAACTATTTGGGTTTCCTTCTGTCCCTCTCTTGGACAGAAGCTTTCTTTCTCTCAATAAATATATTCTGCTCTTAACCTCCACTGTTTGTAAAATTTATTCTTCAGTTTTAGAAAACACAAACTCATCCCACATATCTTTCAGGTTGGGAGTTTCTTTCCCCTACATCATTTATAGTATTGTTCATTAAATAGAGCATACTTCTGAGTGTTACTTCTGTGGTGTCTCATTTTTCTGTGGATGCACAGATGAGTGTCTTGTGTCATGAAGTAATCACACAGGTGAACAGAACTATTGATGTATTCAGTTATGTTCCATTCTTCTTTTCCTGTACTTATTCTTGAATAGCACATTGTTTTAGTTACTGCAGGGTTTTAAAAATAGTTTTATTTTTAAGTAATTGTATATATCTATGGGGCCCAATATAAATTTCAAGACAGTGTAAAATGTGTAATATCCAATCAGGGTAACCAACATAGCTGTCCCTCTGACACACAACACTTCTTTGTGTTGAGAACATTAAAAACCTTTCCTGCCCGCTATTTGCAAAATATTCACGTACCTGTTGCCGATCATGGTTACCTAGTGTGTTACAGAACATCAGAAATTATCCCTTCTTTTTGATAATGTACATATTCTGTTACTAAAGTGATTTTATTAAAGTGATAGAGGTGTAGAGAAGGCATATATGACACAAGTTACAGTTGTCCCCCTTATCTAGGGGTTACATTTCAAAGTCCTCAGTGGATGCATGAATATATATAGGATCTATATTAATCCTAAACATGCCTTAATCTTATATATGGGGGGTGTGTGTGTGTGTGTGTGTGTGTGTGTGTGTGTGTGTGTGCTAGTCCTATTGGGAATTGAACCCATGACTTCACACTGAGCTACACTGTCAGCTTTTTTTTTTTTTTTTTATTTTGAGATAGGGTCTCATGTTGCCTTGGCTGGCCTTGAACTTAGGATCATCCTGCCTCAGCCTCTTAATTAGCTGGGGTTATAGGCATGCAACACCATGTCTAGCTCCCTATGTTTTTCCTATATATACACACACCTGTGATAAAGTTTAGTTTGTAAATTAAGCACTATAAGAGATTAACAGTAAGTTACCATAGAGTTTAGCAATCGCATATGATTTTATTTCCTTCTCTTATGAAGAACTTTCACTTTTTTTTTTTTTTTTTTGAGACAGGTTCTCAGCTATGTAGTACAGGATGGCTTTGAATTCACTTATGTAGCTCAGGCTGGGCTTGAACTCAGCAATCCTGCCTCAGCCTCCCAAATGCTGGGATTACAGGCATGCAACTCCATGCTTGGCTAAATGTTTACCTTTTAATTAAGAAAGATATTTTAAATCTTCACTTTCACAAGTCCACATTGCTAGCATCACTACTCTTAATGTTTTGGGCTATTAGGAAAAAAAAAAAAAAAGAGTTGCTGTGTAGTTTCTGTCCTCTGATTGAACCCAGGCTCATACACAGTGTGGACAAAAATTTTCTCTTGTTTTCACTTCTGCCATGGATTCTATCCACTTGCACAGAACATACAATTTTCCAATGCTCTCAGGCATGCCACAAGATAGGTGATTCTGTCCCTGGGTGTGAACAGAATAGAGGTAATATCAGTTACTATGACTGCAGTAGGAAAAATCAAACTTTTCTAGGCACCTATGTTGACCTTTGGCCTCCAACTTGTCTTAATCTATAATAAAAATGATGTTTTAGTTTCATTTGTCTTTAAAAAAAAGAAATTATTCCTTCTAATTCAGCTGCACCCTGTGTCCAACATCCACTCTCTTTCTAACTCTAAGAAGTTATGATGCCCAGAAAGCAAATCTTCCCATAATGTATTTTGCCGGTAGTGTTTCTGCCACTATTTTTTTTTCCCCCTCAGAACTGGGGATTGAACACAGGCCCTGTGCTTTCCAGGCAAGCGCTTATTCTACTGAGCCATCTCCCTAGCCCCTCTGTCACTATTAATTCTTTGAAATTTCATATTTTCACTTTAGAATTTGTACTTCAACTTCTATAACAAAAATGTTTAAATTTTCAGTGAGGTTTCACTGAATCTGCAAATCAGTTTGGAGAAAACAGAGAAAGTGCCTTACAGAAAGTTTTCCAAACAATAAACATGAGGGATGCACTCCTAGATATTTACTACTTTGATGTTAAGAATATAATTGACTTTTATATATTGTCCTTGAGCCTAACAACCTTGTTCAAGTTGTTAATACTGACGCATCCGTAAATGATTTTGAATTTTCTATGTACAATTCATGTCACTTGCTAATAAAGATTATTTCATTTTCTCTAAAAACTTACAGCTTCTTCTTTTCACTAGTTAGAATCTCACTCAATTCTGAGTAGAGATATTAACAGACATTTTCTTTTGTTTCCATTTCAAAGGAAAGCCTTCAACATTCATCATGAATTTTATATATGTTTCAATTTTAAATACTTTATATATTTAATTTTAATTTTACATATTTAGATTCAATCTGTTAAAATTCCTGAACAGAATTTTAACAGAAAATATCATGCAACATGTAGTAATCATACTTTATCACAGTGAAGTGAGATGTATTAAAGACATCAAAGTTTGGCTTAACAGAAGAGACAAATGTGATAATTTCAAAATATGCAGCCAAAGCATTTGGTGAGTTCATTAAGTCATGGTAAGATTCATAGGAAACCAGGAATACAATGATATTTCTTTCATAAATTGAATCTAAATACGTAAAACTGAAATTAAATATACACAATTAAATTACTTAAAATTGAAACAAATTATAAAACTTATCTGAATGGAAGGCCAAATAGCTCAGCAGGTTAAAGTGCCTGCAAGCAGGTGCAGGGGCCGAGGGTTCGATGCCTGGGCCTGCCATATCAGCCCTGCCCCTGGGGCATGCTGAGACAATAATTGAGACTGGGTGTGGTGGCATGTGCCTGTAATCCCAGCTCTTGGGAGTCTGTAAACAGGCTGATGACTAGGAGTCCAATCTAGTAGTGAGACCCTGAACACCCTGTGGACCATTCTCTAAAATACAAATACAAATAAATAAAACTTACCTCGTACTGCTTTCATCTTAATTTACCATTTGGAATAATGGAAGTGATATGATTTTGGGCTGCAAATCAATTTTAGGGTTGGATTATGGTATAATTTGTGCATTGTACCAAGCCCCTGAGGGTAGAAAAGAATGTTCATGATTTTGTGAAGGAGTAGGCCATGTGGTATTCTTTATGTAGGGAAAAATATGAATTAGACCTCAGACCACAGCAGTCCTTGGCCTTTTACTTTTGTCACTTTACCCCTTGAGGCTTCAAAACATAAGCCACAGTGTCCAGAAGGGCAAATGCTCTTGGGACATTCAGTTAGAAGCACAACTTTTTAAGTTTCTGCTTTTTCAGTGATGTAGTTCCTTTAATTTCTTCTTAACTTGTTGATGCTCTTAAGAAAATCTCCCAGGGGCCGAGGAGATAGTTTAGTAGAATAAGCACTTGCCTGGCAAGCACAAGGGCCTGAGTTCAATCCCTGGTTCCACAGGAAAAAAAGAAAAAAGAAAAAAAAATCTCCCTTTCCTACAGCATTTTGAGATGTTCTTTAGGAAGAGTTGACACAACTTTGCTAGAAGCAACATAATCTCTCTAAATAGAAGTGGCTAAAGATTTTTTAAAAAGTGTAAAATGTGCAACAAAGCTTACAACCTTTTTGTTTCTGAGCTAAGAAAATTCAAAGAGTCAGAATTGACCTGAAGCACAAGGCAAATACTGCCCCTTTTCCTGATCCTTCAACCACAGAGTTTTTGTACACCACAAGCTTAAACCATGAGCCCTAAGACAGTTTTCAGATTAACTATATCAAATGAACATTAGAAAGTATCAATTTTTGAGATCCACCTAAGAGGAGAAAGACATCATTTATCTCTCACCATTCCTTATCTTGCTGCCCAAGGTCCACCAGTCTAGCCCTTGTGACAACTAGGCTGTCTTTAAATCCCTCATTGGGCATTTGGCTTAGGTTCTAATGATTTTGTTACTTCAGGCAGTTTTCCAAACAAAAAGGAATTGCTAGTTACAATTCCCAGACTGGAATCATAAATATCATCAACTGAATTACACTAACATGTCAGTATAACTTGACGAAGTCTTCATACAGGAAGTGTGTCTTGGCCAGGTAAGAAGGATCTGAGTTATAAAAATAGCAAAAGGATCTTATTTGTAGGAAAGTTCAAGTTCTTAGGTGGGCCTGCAGCATATACTCTAAGGACAGCTTTACAGGGAGGTTCCTGACACAGACCATTTAGACCAGGAGCCAGACTACATTTTTCTCCCTGAAATTATAGTGGCATCAGTCGTATTCCCGTAAATTGCCCCTTTGTGAATGAAATAACCTTATGTAGATTTTCATACTGAATACCCGAATACCCTTCTTATAAAGATCATTTTACTTTTTCCTTCAAATTCTGTGAAAAACTAGAGCTAAAACAATGTTCTTGGGATTACATGCACATCATGGTATTTTAAAGCAAATTAGTAATTAATTCCAAGTCTATCTTTTATACTTTACAAAAACAATCAATATACCAACTTAGAAAAAAGATTAGAAATCCTTCCCTGGCATATAAAACTTCTTAATATTCTATCTAGCATGAACCTGCCTGACAATACAGTCTATTAATTCTGGGACACTTTGAGAGGGATGAGCTTTACAAGAGAACAGACTCAACATGGCTCCACCACAATGTTCCTTTCTGTTGTCACAGAGGACTATAGAATCAGATACCAATAGCAGCTGGGCACTGCACAACAGCTTGCCAATTCCCAGGCCTGAGCCACAGCCATTCCACCCTTGGGCCCATGCTTTCTCCAAGCAGTGGTGCTGACAGTTTGGGCATGGCTCAGCAGTGACAGCATCACTGGATGTCAAAGATGCACCAGATCCTCTGTAGCAATCCAGATTCCATTCAGCCAGGACCCCCAGCATGCCCAGGAACCTGTGTCTAGCATTCTCCCAGCATGCCCAGGAACCTGTGTCTAGCATTCTGATGTCAGACTATAATATTAACAAAATGAAATGTTTACAAAACAACAGAGAAGCTGAATGAAACTATATATTTCAAACATTAATTAAAACACAGAACTGTAATTTTACTGAAACGTAATCATGGAAATCTATGGTATGACAGTTGAAAAGGTGAAAAACGCACAAAACTAGATATATACTATTTTACATGATAATACAATAAAGCCATTGTTTTAAAATAAGGAACTGACACATTTTTAATTCTGTAAAGAGTTTACCTCAGAAGAGAGGAGATGGGTAAAGGAAAGTCACACAGAAACTACTACTGCATTGGCAACAGGTTAACTCTTAAATTGGGCAGGGAGTGTAAGGCTGGTCACTGTTATCTGTGCTATTTTTATCATTATATATTTTTATATATCAAATATTCCAAATTTTAAGCAAATGTAGCTAATAAGAGATGGCCAGGACCTTAAACAGAAGAAAAAAATGCCTAAATATTATAAATTATTTTAAAAGTTTTGATGTGTTGACTTAGCTACAAAGAATGTTTAAATAGATTAAAAAATATTTATGACAAAATTATCCATATAATATAAAAAAGGATTTTAAGAAAATACAATAAAAAGTTAACAGTTGATGTTATTACAGGTAGTTTTATCTCTTTTTAAATATTTAATTTTTCTATTATGAATAGTAAATACCTTTAAAGTCATTAAGAATTTTAAACTTGCTGACACATTTAACAACTTTCAATAATTAAAACAAATTTTCTTTTGAAAATAGGGAGGAAATTAGTGTTTTTTGGAAATCTGGTTTAAATTTATGAGTTGAATAATTCAGACTTTCATACTTCCTACCATGAAATTATATATCTTTATAATTCTTGATTAAATAATTTTACTTGTGTAGGTAAAAATGAGAAAACAATGATTTAAAGAGGACTTCAATAAAAACAACAGAAAATAACTTTCATTAAAAAACTGAAAGGAATACAAATAGAAAAATAACCACCAACTGTTGACCAGCTCTGAAACACACTGAAGGGGAACTTATTTGGAAAGTCTGTCTTCTCCAGAGATGAAAGAGCACATTAAGGTGTGCTGTGTATATGCAACAACAACCCATGATGAGTGTAATCTTTATGTTTTGCAAACATGTGCTAATAAACATAAACATTAAAAAAAGAGAGAAAGGATGTCAAAGATTAAGGTTCAAAAGCAGAAGCTGTTACATACCTCTTTTTCTAATATTCTAGCAATCTCACCCAAGGTCCGGTCCAAAGCTGAAACTTTGTTGTTTAACCATGAGCCACTGTCTTGTACTTGCAGTTGTTTCAGAAGATCTTTGGCTAATCTCTGAAGCCTTGAATATAAAATAAAAGGAAAGACTGATATAATGAATTAGATCATATATCCTTCATTATCCTTTTTCTTAAACATTTAAAACACAAGGTGATTTCAATATTGTATCTGTAATTGCTGCATGGAGCAGTTGGTTAGAGGAAGAGCAGACAATGCAAAGGCAGCCTCACTTTGGGGTTTTTTTAAAAAATAATTTTATTGAGAAACAAATAGCAATGAGACAGTTTCAAAACCAATTAGTAGAGCAGTTTCAATAATTATTACACTGCATATTGCTGTCTTCTTAGTGGTTATTATTCCAGACCACAAGTCTACTTTTCATGGCATAACAGAACTAGAAGACAGTATGATCTACCCGCAGGACTAGTTCAAGCACTGATGCTATTAGAAAAATACTGGGGATGGGAAGATGGGGAGAGGATGACAACAGAACACAGGTGAAAAAGGAACCTCCCCTTACATTGTTGGTGGAAATGTAAGCTAGTACAACCATTATGGAAATCATCATAAACTTTTCTCAAATAACTAAAATAAGACATTTTTATGACCTACCTATTCCTCTTGAAGGTATGTTCCCAAAAGAGTTTAAAACAATTTCTTTCAGTGAAACATGCATACCAATGTTTATAGCAGTGTAATCTATAATAGTAAATCCTGGAAGTAACTTATATACCCATCAACATACAACTAGAGAAAGAAAATGTGGTATCTACATTTAATTGGAATGCTACTGGGCTATACCAAAGGTCCAATTTGAGACATATATAGGAAAATGGATACACCTGGAAAATATAGCATTTAGTGAAATAAACCAGACACACAAGCCTGAAATATCATTTGGTATCTCCCATTTAAGTTAGGCAAAGCACCAAGAGAATAATAAATGATGGATAGAAGGGACCAGGAGTGGATCTCTTGCAAATGGGAAGGTGTCCAAGAGATCAAGGGTGAAGGGGAGGGCAAAGAGAAAAAGTTAAAGATAAGCCATACACAAGATCTTAATAACGTCAGTAGATATAAGGAATATAATGTCATAAACATGAGTTAAGATTAATAATATCAACAAGAATGAAAATAGAGAAAGGGAATTAAATGAAGAAGGGGAGAGAAAGCAGTTAAAAAAACAAGTCATGTTATGCACATGTACCCACTCCCCAAGATGTACTGAAAATACATACTAATAATAAAATCCATCAATTAAAAAAAGAATCTGAGTAGGTTTTTATATTGACTTATCAAGGCAGTAGGCTTGGATATTAGCAGGACTGTAAACTCTCAGAAAGTTGAACTCCCTTCTACCAATGTATAGCCAATTTGCTGTCGTTTTCTCAGAGCACAGAGCACTTACTTTCTTTTCACTGAGAAATACCACTGTTACCTAGACTGCAATTTCCTTACTTTGATTTCAACATCTCATTGAGTACTCTTCTCCTTTTCTACTTACTTGCTTAAGCATCCACTGAGAGTTACCAGATGGCCCTCCAAATACACATCAGAGTTCTCCACTTCCCTGTTGTCTCATTTCAACTGTTAAATGTGGAAGATTCCACCAAATTTAGACAAACCCCAGCAGCAGTAATAATGTTTATTTAGCTCCTACTACTACCAGACACCATCCTAACTCTGTTGTATGAACTGATTTATTTAGGCAGATTAATAAAAACATCTGTAAGCCTTTTCATCTCTGTACCTGACCAAGCTGTCCATGCTGAAGACCACTATGAGCAGCATTCAAATCTCAGCCCGTCTCTGGTTTGCTCAGCCTCTCAATCTCCAAAGATGGGCTTTGTACATCTTCATTCCCTGTGAAACTTCACCCTTGTCTTTCCTACTCTTGCTGTTATCAGATCTTACATTTCATAGAGGAAATAAAAGCCACAGAAACAAAAGCCTCACCCTCTGCCATAAAAAAATCTGTGTTTTGTCCCTTCTCTCCTTCACATTTCCTATCATAACCTAGCAAAGCCCTTCCTGCTGAGTAGGGCTAATCTTGCCATACAGTCTCTGCCAAGCAAGAGGTTTCTCTGACTCTAATTGGCGAATTGAGTCCATTTACATTGATGGTCAGAATTGAGATGTATTGACTTACGGTTGCCATGTTATTACCTGTTGTCGTTTACTCCTTTTT
>NW_004524602.1:1407624-1422784 GCF_000260255.1 Octodon degus
GGCACTGAGTAGTGGTGGGGGGCAGCCCGAGGGGCTGGGAGTGGGTCCGGCCCACGCTGCGCCTGGGCTGGGACTGGTCCCGCCGGCGCAGGGTAGCAGGAAACTCTCCGCACACTCACCGGACCTGGGCTAGGACTACGGTTTCTCTGACTCTAAATTCCTTTTCTTCCTGCTTCTCTGAATGTTTTTTGTCTTCACAAATCCTCTGAAATGTTTTTCCCACCCTTGATTACCTAAGAAATTTCTATTTACTCTTCATTCTTAGAACAAATATTACTTTCTTCTACTTGATTAGTCCTTCAAAGCACTGTTCACAAGTGAATTAAATACTTAACTAAATTGTTCAATGAGTGCACCTTCCATGCAGTTTTTAAACAACAACAAAAATGTTCTTTATTTGAACTGTCTCACATAGTAGCTGCCAGCCATAGGTGACCATCAATCACTTGAAATATGATTACTGTGATTGAGGACCTGAATTTTAAATTGTACTTAATTTTACTAATTTAAACAGCCGCAAGTGATGAGAAACTATTATGTTAGACAGCGGGGAGACAGAGTATAAACTTCAGGAGATAGGCTCCTTTTCTCCCTGATCATTGCTTCAGTCCTACCCTATGACATGTGACCTATACAGATGTACACTCAATAAATGAATGAATGGTCTAGATAAGACATGTGTGTTTTGTTTTGTTTTCCAGTAGCAGGGATTAAACTCAGGACCTTGTGCTTCCCAGGCAAGTGCTTATTCTACTAAGCTATCTCTCCAACCGCTGACATTTGTTTTTCAATCAAAAAGTATCCATAACAAAGTTACAAAATACTTTCATGTACTTATATCAGTAACAATCTCAACTAATTTTATCCCTATGAAAAATGAAGAAACCACAGCCCAGTGAAATGAGGCCCCTTTCCCAAAGTCACAGAGCTGGAAGACACTACCACTGGGAATGAACACATCAACCTTTCATCTTTCAATCTCATGCTATGTCACTATACTTTAGTCAAGTCAATTAAGTTTCACTCACAAATGAGTCATTTCCTACTAAAAGAATAAAACAAACAGCTCAGAAGGGCATTAAAGAGCCCAAGTTCAATGTTAAGCTGTTCATATGAAGTTCAGTGTGGTAAGTCAGACTACAAACCCTACAAACAGCAGTACCTATGCTTAAGTTCTGCTCTAGCACATATCATGTGTATGAATCCCTCGGAGGTTTTAGCTTCTCTGCATCTCAGTTTCTTCATCATAAAAGGGGTGAGGGTAGGAGCCATATAATAGACAGACAGGTATCTCTCCTTTCAGAGGCCTTGAAAGTTGGAGGTAATAGCTAATACCAAGCCCTAAAGCAGATTTTCAATAAGCGGTTTTAACTATTATTACTCATTAGCACAATGCCTCAATCTAACAAAAGGAAAACAAAACATGAAAATAATGGCACTATACTTCTTTTTCCTTCTAATCAAATATGGGCTAGAGTCCCATCTGATTAACACTATTGACTTTATCATGTAGAAAAATATTGGCAGAGAACTTCATTGTGCGATAGGTAAGTAACCACTTCAGCTTTCAGCTGAATAAAGTCTGCACACTATGTAACTAAATAACCAGCCATAGCAACAGAATCTAGCTATATTCTTACCAAGAATGCTCACATTCCACTGAAAACCAGTAGTACTTAGGCAAGCACAAGGACCATTTTAATTCACAGAATAAAAGAGGCTTATATTTCACCCTGAGGTAAATCAAATCTGGGGTTTATATGAAATTACCTTCAAGGAAGAATGCCAAATCAAGGGGATGCTTTGGTAACATGAGATAAACCTCTGTGTCATTCCCTCCCTCCACACAAGTACCACAAATAATATGGGCCTTCTTAAAGACAAGAAACATCAGATTTGGATGCATACTATAAATAACTACAGAGTACTGCAGAAGTCAAACTGAAAGCTCTATTTTCTCTACAGTACAACGTCAAGAGATGCTTAGAGGGGGCAGTTTTTAACATAAAAATTGTTATTTGGTTGCTTCTAGCAGGTTAATTTTTCTAGTACGAAAAGAAAAATGGAGGCTTCATGACTTCTTGCCTAGAACATGGGGAAAATGTGTCGGGCTTTGTGGAGAATATTGTAAGAGGAGACATTTTCTTCTCAGAACTTGAACAAATTCCAGCAACAACTCTAAACTCAAATCTGTCACTGGTAGATGTGAAATGGTAAAGGATCTAAGGAGCCTGAACTTTCATCACAGCAAAGTTCGGAAGGGAGGAGTCCAATAGAATCACAAGATTGCAAAAATACAGGAAAGAAGACTGAGTCTACTCTGGGAACTAACATTTACTCCTACTGTCATAGCCATGAGGACATAAATACATTAATTACTTTCCTTTGTTTGGCAGGTATATTAGGACTATCAGTTCTCTTTCTTACTTTAAATAGTATGTTTACACCTGTATTTCTAAGCTTAAGGAACAAGTAGCATCTTTTGATTTCCTGTGTAAAATAAAAAATAAATAACATATATTATTTCATATAGCAGACCTATGTCATTTTTGCTGCCAGTATCCCTCCATGTGGAAAAGCACAGCATCCAGCCCTACACTTAAGACACATGTGCTGGTGGTGCCTAGAGGTGTCAGATGCCCTGCCCTTAGGCCCTCCCAGTTGGAAAGGTCTAAGGCGTGCATGGGAACTATTTTAAACACACAAACACATTTACATCTGTGTTTATATATTAGAAAACACATGGGGCTGGTGAGATGGCTCAGTGGTCTAAAGCATCTACTTAGAATCAAGCTAAGCTAAGCAAAACACAGGGACCACGGTTCAATCCCCCAGCACCACATGCCAGCCAGCCTCCGCCCTCTGGTGGGCTGAGCTGGCCACACACACACACACACACACACACACACACACAAAGTAAATAAATAAATAAAATAAATAATAAACTAAAAAAAAAAAAAAAAAAATCTCTCTGTGGAGCTTTCTTTAAAAAAAAAAAAAAAGAAAAGAAAACACATGTTAACACTAATACCTCTAAGTCCAATTAGCTATCACAGAATTGTCTATGATGCTCCTGACTGTATTTTGAACTGTTACAGTCCAGGAGTGAGTAACATGCCTTCTACTATCTTAATATATTTACTTATTTGATCAATTCTTCTCCAAAATGCACTGCCCATGCTATTAGGCTCTGTCAATTTCAGTTCTTTTGTGCTCCTTGCCCTACTGGGTTTTTGGCACCCTCTGCCAGGTTCAGACTTCCTCCCATAGAGAGGCCCCACCTGCTCTGACTCCTACAGCAGGCAACAGGGGCCCTTCCTACAATAATGTTTCTTTCCTTCTGCTTAAGACCTTGAACCTCCTGGAGGCCGGGAAGGTGGCTCAGTGGAATAAGTGCTTCCCTGGCAAGTGCAAGGGCCTGAGTTCAATCCCCAGTTCTGGAAAAAAAAAAAAAAAAAAAAAAAAAAAAAGACCTTGAATCTCCTTATCAGGAAACCAAGCTCTTCCCACCTTACTTGGGCTCTGAAACCTCAGCATACAACTGCTACCTCACCTAATGGCCTCAGCACTGAATTTTTCTGAAAGGAGGATAGGTAACTGGAGAGAGAGAAAACAGCTTTCCATTTTTGAGCTGCAGTAATTTTATTTTCAGGACTTGGATTGAATGCAAGAATTCATACTTGCTAGGCAAGTCTACCACTGAGCTATATCCTCAGCCCTTCATGCTTTCAAATTTTGAGACAGCATCTTGCTAAGTTGCCAGGTTGCCTCCAACTATCATTCCTTGCCTTGGGCTTTGGAAGAGTTACAGGTATGGGCCACTGTGACCAGTGCTGGAGTAATTTACATGGAAAAATTTATTTTCCTCTACTATTTGGTTACCAAGTTCATACAGAAAAGGCAAGAAAAAAATGTGTAGTTGTTTCCCTTTCTTTTCTAGTCTTCAAAGTAAGGACACACTTGTCCTCCCAGCAGCATGCCTATCATCCTAGCACTAGGGGGACCGAGGCAGGAAGATCTCAGTGTGTCCAAGGCCAGTCTGTGCTACATAGTAAGTTCAAAGCTACCCTGAACTACATAGCAAGACCCTGTCTCAAAAGCAAAAACAAAACCAAAGTAAACAAGGAATAGGTATCCTACTTTTTTCTGAGGGTAAAAGTTAATTAAAAAATCATGAATTCATGGTTTTAACTTATTTAATAAGTTTTAATCAGCTGCAATTATCCATTCTAAAGTTTTTATTGTACTATCTTTGGCCAGTAGGAGACTCTTCAAGTCAGTTCCTCAGTCCACTAACAACAATACATTAGCAGTCTTGGAGAGTTTTCTTGTCATCTCTCATGACAGCATATTCCTATCTGGTATTAGCTATTTCCTCAAGAAGCCCCTGTTATTTTTCATGTGAAATGATCTTTTAAACCCCCAGTGGGTAAGCACTAGGGAAGCTCACTGCTTTCATGGTTGTCATTGTTTTTAGGCCTCTTCAAAGGACAGAGCTACTGACAATGTGTCCATATATACAGATACATATGTATAAAACGGTATATAGATACACACTTTTTAAAAGATAAAATACCATACAAATTCATATAATTTAAAGTTACCTCTATTAAGGGTTTTACCTGCTCTACGATATTATACCTACCTTCCTGATTCAACTGGGGATTCAGGTTCTCAGGGCCAGAGAGAATAAGAGAATTCTAGTCTCCACATTCTCTTTTATATTTATCCCATTTTATATGTACAATATTGTATTACAATATTTCTCAAAAGAAAATTTTGTATAACCTAATAGTGATAAAATTAGGGAATGGTTAATTTTTTGGCATATCCTTTCCCTGATCTTTTTCTCAGTGATACTATACAACTATCTGGGATTTTGCCCTTTTATACATATTCTCTTCCATCTTACTCCAACTGGATAATCTTACAAAGAAACTGTAACTTATATGGCCTTATTTTGATGATGTTGGGTAAGTTATTCTGCCTGAAGTTCATTCTTTATCATGTTTTTAAATGCCTATTTTATTTTGTAGAGCCTTCTAGTTAATCACTCTACCACCATGTCATAGCCCTAGCCCTAATATTTTCTATTTTAAGAGAAGTTTTAAGTTCCAAGAAAAATAAAGCAGAAGATACTCTAGTAGTATTTAAGATTTAAGAAAAAAGTACGGGTACAGGATTTGTTACTGGCAAAACATGTTTAAGGACACAAAATTTGGATGTATACAGTATTTAGGAATGAGAGTATATAAATATAAAAATAGGACACTTTGGGGAAGGGAAAGATACTTTAGAAATAAGGTGGTGGCCCACTCATGTGCTGTTCCCTGTATGAGGGGTAGGGGCAGAGTGGAAGCCTTGGCCCTATCTGTGTCTCCATCTACTGTGGTGCTCTCCCGGTAGGAGGAGGGGCCAGCGCTGAAGTCAGATCCAGATCTGCAGCCCCAGGGGCTAGATTGGGACACCCATGGCTGGAAGCGCAGACTGCCAGGCCTTCACAGATCTTACTGGAAAGATGAAACACCTATGTTTGACTCAAGTCTGCTCAGAGAAGTGGACTGGAGCCAGAATACAGGGACATTTTCTCCAAAACATCCTGGAGAAGGCTTGGTTTTGAGGCCCCTTTGTATTGCTGACTTAAACAGAAGTTTTTTTGTTTTGTTTTGTTTTGTTTTTAAGGTACTGGGCCAGCTGACAGAAACTGTTGTTGTTAATCCAGAATAGTTTATGAAATCTTTTGAACACATGAAAAAATCTGGGGATTATTATGCTATAGTTGTGGAAGATATGACCCTAGGACAGAGTTACTATAGCAACTCTGATAATCAAACAGAAATTTATCCATTCCTTGCTAAGACAGGAAGAGTAGAAGATGTTACCATGAGTGATGAATGCTAAGGAAAGCAACTTGGCAAACTTATTGTCAGTCCTTACTTTGTTAAGCAAGAAACTGAACTGTGATAAGATTACTCCTGAATGTCTTCCTCAAAATGCTGGTTTCTATACAAGGTTTGGATGTACAGTATCTGAAGAAAACTACATGTACCAGAGGTTTCTAAACTAAAATTCTCCTAAGAGAATTAACAGAGCTGATGTTGCAGCAACACGATGGTCTCCCTCAACACTGAACTGAAAAATCCTGATGTAATATTCTAAGTATAATGACATTTTGAAGATTACCTTGGGCTGGTGGGACATGCTGTGAGTTTCAATTATAAATATTATAAAGGGGATGACTTGTAACCAAATGAATATATTTTTAACTTGAATCTTTGCTTGCAATGTATTTTTCTAAAGTTTGGCTCTATTTCTTGGTAGTAATGAGGGTAAGTAGTAAGGAACTGTGCTGCTCATTTTTAAAAAAAATTGACTATGGTTGTTTCTTAGCACATTCATAAAATTATTTTTGTTTCAAAGAGATATTATTTAAATATACTTGTGGATGTCATTTCTCACAGATTAATTATAGAAAGGTAGATCAAATACAGTACATCTAACATTTGCTGATCCTATACTCTGGTTTCTCTTCAGATTGTATAAATCTTTTGCCTTTTACTAACATTTGCTGATCCTAATATTGGCAAACAACTTAATCAGGCTCTTAAAGAATTATAAAATTGATAGGATTCAGAGTAAAATAAAAATTTTACTTATCAAATATTTATATAGATATACACAAAGTGCTACCTATATTATCTGTGAAATATTATTCATTATAATTACCTAAGAATGAATAAAAGGGTCAAAACTAATGTATTTCTTCAGTGAATTAGCAACTCTTGGCATATGTACTTTTACCTTTTTTATGGGTACTGAGGCCTTCTTTTTGTTTAATGTTTTTGTGAAACATGCAATATTACAAAATTGGGTGGAATATTTAAAAAATTTTCACACTGAATTTGTCACATTCCTAAAATGTTGATGATAGCTTTTCTATTTAATGTGATTATAATGGTGCTATTTTTTCTAAACTCCTATCTTATTTATTTTGAATATTTTTTAAAATTGAAGAATTAACATACTTTATTAATGGTTCTAATCTTTTGCATTCCATGTTAAAAAGGTGGCATTTCAGTTATGATTTTATCCAGTTGCTCAAAGCAGGGTTAGGCAAATTACTGCCCACTACTAAAACCAGCCACTGCCTATTTATGAATAAAATTTTACTTGAATTATTTTTAAATGAAGTTTTATTAGAACTAAGCTATATGATTCATTTATGTTTATCTGTGGCTGCTTTATACTACAAAGACAGATAATCAAATAGTTGAAAATGACATCTTATGGCTCACAAAACCTAAAATATTTACCATTCTATTAAAGTATCTGCCAACTCCTAGTTTCAAGTGGTGATAAAATGGGCAGATAATAAATATAAATGTACTAGCTATTTTTAGATTTTAAAAAATCCAAATATATAGAGAATATATAGAGATCTGCAATTAAGCAATAAAAAAGGCAATACAATAAAAATGGAAAAATATAAACAGACATGTGTCATAGGAAGACATATGAATGAACTGTAAGGGCATGAAAAAATATTCAATACCATTAGTCAGCAGATACGTTCTCATTTTAAAAATGAGATACCATTGCACACCCATCAAAATATCTAAATTAAAAATTAACAATCAAATATATTATAAACATGAAGCAATAGGAACACTCATGTATGGTTGATAGAAATGCAAAATGGTAACTATACTTTGAAAGAAAAAACGTGTGATGATTCTTATGAATCTAAAGGCATATATGGCCCTACCCATGCATTGGTAGGTATTCACTCAAAATTATGACCTTAATCCGAGACTTATTTCCAAACCTAGAAACAGCCTTCAGAAGAATGGATAAATAGACAGAGTCTATATCCACTCACAGGAAGACAGCCTAGCAACAAAAAGGACTGGACAGACCAACAGGGGTGAATCACAGACCATGCTGGATGACAAAAAGGCTTCTACAGAGTCCATGCTCAGAATGGTTGTCTGGGTCTTGAATGAGACTGAGTAGATTGACAGAGAAGGCCATATAAACATTTCCTGGGATGATGATAACTTTGACAAGTGTTTATGATACACATGTATATGTACTAGTCAAAACTCACAGCACCTTTAAGAGCTATAAATTTGATTGTATGCAAAATTTCCCTCAAAATAGCAAAAAGTAACAAATAATACACACAGGTAACAAAAGGGAGTATATATGTGATAAAGATAACAGTCCTAGGCTTTATATAGTGAATGCATAATTTCCACTATACAATTCTTTCAAGCTTTTTGGAATTTTTTTTTTCTGTAATTAGGACAGGGTCTACAGGGTCTACAGGGTCTCACTATGTAGATCAGACTCATAGTGATTCTCCTGTGTTCAGCCTCCCAAGCACTGAGAATACAGGTGCATGCCACCATGCCCAGTCTCCACCATCTCAGTGCATCCCTGGGGTGGGACCAGCACCGCACTCCTGGGAAACGAACCCCTGCTGCTGCACTCTGCGTAAGCAGGCGCTTTAGTCTGCTGAACTATCAGGCCAGCCCTCAAGCTTTTTAGAATTTTTGACATTTCTCATAATGAAATAAAAAACATAATTATGATTATATTATATACCACTTCACATTAAATAGACAATATTTTTCAAAAAACAAGGAACAGTTACAATACTGACTCCACTAGCATACAAAGAAAACCATAAAATTTGAAGTTAGAAATCACTAACACTTAAACAAAACTAGTAGGGAAAAAGGACCACACTTGTTTCAAAATATTTGATAAATTATTTCTAAATAACTTCTGGTTGAAAGCTAATTAATTACACAAGTGAATGAAAACAAAAGCACTATTAAATACAGAACTAGTTATAAAGGAATTAATGAAGTTAAAGTGACAATAAAATAGCATGAAGTTTTAATTAATACACTTGAAAGCAACTTTCAAGGAGAAAAAAAATATTTCAAAAAGCTTATTCAAGAATATAAATGTCCAATCTCAACAAAGCTAAAAAAGATGTATTGAGAAAATAAAATGCTATGTGTATGAAGATACAAAAAAAAAAAAAACCAACTAAAAAGTAAACTGTAAAAAAAGAAAACAGTCACAGAAAATATTCTAGGCTAAGTACAGTGATGTCTATTGTGGTTGGGTGCTGGATGTTATCAAATGCTTTTTCTCCATCCATTTATGTGATAATGTGATTTCTCTTCTGTTGAACCACCATTGCAAAAATGGAGTAATTTTTACTTGTACATGATTTTTAATTATCTTTATAACTGTCAGATTAAATTTCTAATATTTTATTTAAGATTTCTGCTTCTATGTTTAGAAGTGATTTTGGTTCACAGTTATCTTTATTTCTAATGTCTCTGTTTTGGATATTAAGGTAATGATGGTCTCATAGAATGAATTAGGCAATAGTCTACCTGTTCATAACTTCTAAAATAAGAGTGCAGAGAATTGGCATCACTACTTTCTTAGGGTTGATAAAAATAGATCTGAGCCTGGTAGTACTCACTGCTTTGGAAAATTATTAGCTATTCATGAAAAAAACTTAATACATATAGGCTTATTCAGACTCCATTTCTTTCAGTATGATTTTGGCAGATGGTGTCAAGTCAGTCTATGTGTCTAGGTTATCAAATCTTTGGGCAAAGTTACTCATCATTTTGCTTTACTATTTTGTGGATAACCATGAGATGTGTAATGGTCTCTTCTTTTTTGATATTAGTAATTTTTATCTTCTTTCATTATTTTTCTTAACATGGTTAAAGGTGTATCAACTTATATTTTCAAAGCATCAGATTTGGGTGTGTTCAACTAAATGGAAAGCGAGAATTTAAGGATTAAACAATGAAGAGAGGGCAAGGAGAAAAGCTAGGAAACATGGCAGGGGTAAAATCATACATTTATATATACAAGAAGGTTAAGGAAATGGTCCTGAGAATCTCCAAGAGGTTTTTGAAACTAGCAGTTAATTGGTAGGATTCTCACCTTGACTAACTATATATGCTGATACTTGTGAACTAAGCAAACTGCACTGCAGATAGAAATGTGTAATACTAGGGCCATGCTTGGAATGCCTGTCATTCTGGTCTTCTAAAAGCATATTGCATCTAGTGTCATATCAATTACTACTATACTCTCTCTCAAGCAAATGTTTATTTTAAAAAAGGAAAAAAAAGGTAACAAAAGAAAACAAGAGACAAGAAAAAAGTCATAGGGCTGTCCTGCTACAATGTTGTATATGGTTAGAGGTCTAAATCTCTGTGTAAAAAATTGTAATTGGTTATTTCTTTTTTTTTTTTTTTTTTACTATTTTTTATCTTTTAAGATTTTTTCACATTCTGTAGGGATTTAAAGTTTAGCATATCAATGATTGATGGAAAATACCTGTTCCACATTATGTTTAAGGCGTTTGATAATCAGACAGATACTGATGTTAAGCTCAACTGCCTATGTTACAGGGCAATAATATCATTAAGCTTCTCTTCTGGAGGGTTAACAACCTAAGTTTGCAGACCAAAAAATTAGAGAAAAGGAAGGGCTACACGGATAGCCAATATTTTGGACCTACCTTCAAGGTCAGTGAGGACTCAGGACATAAGAGAACCTGTACTGTAACATCTTGTATCTCAGTGGTATCCCAAATTTTCTGATCAAGAAGATTATGGGGCCACAGAGGAAAGTGATTGACCATGTAGAGTGTGCCTAAGGAGAGTCACATGGAGAGAAAACATTCTCTCAGGTTTTCACAGAGAGCAAATTGGTCAAGCAATGGCCATGACTCATCCACATGACTGACACTGACAAAGGATCTAAAAACTGTTGTACAGGGTTTCAGGATAAATCCAGAGGGGATTTGATTGACCTTATCACATACAAAAATTACATTCCTTGTTATATAGGTCTTGTTTTATCTTGGTCTTAACCATCCAGCAGAAAAGTATAAAAATGAGATATAAAAAGTAAAGCCATATTAATATGCTGAGCTGTAAAAGGCTCAAGTCAACAACTTTGGACAATGCCAGTCTTGCACAATAACCTGCTACTATTATGGACTACTGGACTAAATTGGATTACTTTGCTGAATTCACACACCTACAATATTTGAATGGCAATGGAATACCTATCTCTGACAAAACTAAACAAAAAAGGGGGATATAAATGAAGGAACATTTTGTAGTGAAAAAATATATATCTATATACAAAATAGGATAGATATATAGCTACTTTCTCTTAGTTCAGTGAGAAGACTTGTACTAATAGTGTTTGGACAAGATATCATATCTGCATCTTGTACTATGAATAACTATGAAGAAAACAACATGCAATATATTATTTATTGTAACTATCCTAACATGTTTTGAAACTGTCTCAATGCTATTTCTTTCTCAGTAAAATTAATATAAAAAAAGATTTGGGTATTGATTTTCTCTATTGATTTCATGTTTTCAAGTTCTACTGAAAGTCAGATTTCTACTAATTTTTAGTATATATTTTTCTTCTACTAACTTTCAATTAATGCACTCTTCCTTTTCTAGTTTCCTAAGATGGTAACTTACATGATCGATTTTAGGCCTTTCTTTATTACTAGTACATTCATTTAATGCTATTAACTTCTCTAAGCATTTTTTTCATTGAACACCACAGACTTGGATAGATAATTTTCATTTTCATTTAGCTCAAAATATTTTAAAATATCTCTTCAGATTTCACCTTTGAACCATGTGTTATTGGAAGTGAATTTAATCTTCAAATGTTCAAGAATTTTCCAAATATCTATTACTGACTTTTGGTGCAATTCCATTGTGGTCTGAAAGCAGACTTGATATGACTTCAAGTCTTTCAAATTTGTTAAGGTGTCTTTTACGTCCAGAATGTGAGCTTCATAAGAATACATAATGTGCTGTCACTGGATGAAGCAGTCATTAATATTTATCAGATAGTTTACGCTTTCTTCAGTGACTTGAAATTCCACCTTATCACTGCACAAGTAATTTACTTCTGTGAAATAAACTATTTGCTAAATTAGTGTCTTAAAATAAAAACTGTGTATTTCCTCTCTGCAAAATCTGGGGCTTAGCTAGACAATTTTTCTGGTGGCCTAAAGTAACGTCTATGGGAGATGTGATCGTTTGGGAGATGGGCTAAGTGATGACTGGTCCTGGATGGCCTCATTTCCTTGCATGGAATACTCAGCAGGGACAGGAAGGACAATTGACCTATCACTCCTTATGATCCCTTATCTACACATAATTTGATCAGAATCCCTCACATGGGAGTCACAAATGAGCAAGTGACAGAGAGAACAGAAGCAATAAGTCCTGTGAGACACAGGTTAGGAAAGCAAATATCACTGTTGCCACTTTCTGTTTAGTGAAAGTTGCCACTTTTCTTACAGTTTTCAGACAGTAAAACAAGAGCTAGGTGTGTTAGCACATGTCTGTAATAACAGTACTTGGGAGACTGAAGCAGGAAGATTGCTGTGAGTTCCAGAATAGTCTGGGCTATATAATGAGTTCAAGGCTAGCCTGAACTACACAAACCCTGTTTCAAAAACAAAACACAAAATGTGATAAAGAGTCTAGTCCTTGATGAGAGAATTGTCATGACTCCAGGAATGGCTCAACAATTTCTGGCCATCTTTGCAAACATTGTACCAGTTGTATATTAAATTTCTTCAAGCAAGGGCCAGTAAAATAGCTCAGTGGATTAAAGTGCCTGCAAGCAGGCACAGGGGCCAGGGGTTTGATAAATAAATAAAATAAATGTTTTAAACATTTTGATGTATTTATAGACTATTTTAAAAAATAGGGTCAGGGAGATGACTTAGTAGAATAAGCACTTGCCTGGCAAGTGCAAGGGCCTGAGTTCAACCCCCAGTTCTGCCAATAAATAAATAAATAACATAACATAACATAACATAACATAACAATATCATCCAGGGCCGGCAAGATAGCTCAGTAGTCTAAAGTGCCTGCTTTGGCAAGCTTAGATAGACAGAGGGGACCATTGTTCCACTGTTCGATCCCCAGCACTGCATACTGCACCAGCGCCCCCCTCAGGACAGGCTGATCCAGCCAATAAGTAAATAAATAAAAATAAAAAATAAACAATAAAAAAAAATCCAAACACTGGTATTTCTCTTCATAAGCAAATACATTCTTAAAATACTGTTACATATGTTATCTCAGTCTTCCATTATTCTCTTTTAAATTTGTTGTTTTTTTAGAAATTCTCACATTTTTTGTGTTCTTTAGAACGATTTTTAGTTTCTTATGAATAAAAGAAAAAGGTTACAGTGGCTGGGGAGATGGCTCAGTAGAATGAATGCTTCCCTGACAAGCACAAGGGTCTGAGTTCAATCCCCGGTTCAGCAAAAAAAAAAAAAAAAAAGGTTACAGAGATTACATGTATAGGAATATCAGTGAATCATTTGCTGTCATGTGTATTATATTCAAGAGTATTAGAAATTTAGCATACAGCTGGTGTAACATTTGCAAAGATGGCTAGCAATTATTGAGCCATTCCTTGTGGAATGCCAATTGTCTCCTCAAGGAATGAGGAGATATTTTGTTTTATCCCATTTTGCTTTCTTTTGTTTTGAGACACAATCCAGTTATACAAGCTATTTTTATACCTCTGTAAGCATTTTATAGTTTTCTTTCTACAGATTCCCTCACATTTTGAGGGTTTATTCTTAATTTTTTCCACTATTAAATAATGATACATACATTTTCTTGCTTTTTATCACAAAGAAAAGCTAATTATTATGTTTTGTATTCTGAAAGGCAAGTTGCCCTCGGTCTTCCTAGTTTCATAAGAATTAGGAATAATTCAGTCACATAAGTTTGACATAAGGTAAATTTTACCAATTGCTAATATCAAATTTATTTGATAATCAGCCATTTTATTGAGTTGATTTGTCTTATTGTTTCTTCTAGTAGTTCTTCATTTGATTTTCTGGGCTTCAATATACACAGATTTATAATCTTGATCATTTTGTTACTTCCTTTAATATTTTAGCATGCAATGTCTAATCATCCCAAAATAATAATAAATGAAAATAGTTATCTGATGTATACCTTATTTCTGATAGGCAAGAGTATTTCTACTGTAATGTAAAAAATGGCTACATTAAGTCTTTAATATATCTGCACCAACAAATGGTTATAAATATTCTTCAATCTGGAATATTTGTTCATCACTATTTCAATATTAATAACAGTCATCCTCATAAATAAATATTTGGGCATGTTTTATATTATTTCACTGAGTGGCCTAGAAACCAAAACAGGCTATGTGGTTAATACACATTATTTTTCAACAACATTGCTGATTTGTCCTTCCACCAACAGTGTATATGGACACTTTTCTTACTGTACCTTTGTCAGCAATATTTTTGATGGGCAAAATGATGACTTTTTCTTTTCTTAGCTATTGTTTAAGTACATTTATGCCTTAATGACAGCATCTAAACAGCTTAGTTTCATTTACAATTTCTATTCTTGTCTAAAATCTTATCGGAATTAGAGACTTCTATTTTCCCTAAGGATTAGCCCTAAGCACAATTCTTAGAGATCTTCTCAGAGGAATTAACAGCACAACCTCACCTTCCCTAACTAATCTGTGAGCACAGGGTTTCTCAACCTCAGCATGACTCACATTTCAGCTGAGATCATTCTTTGTGGTGAGTGGCTATCTAGTACACTTAAGAATGATGAACAGTGTGCTCAGGCTCTACCCACTTGATGCCAGTCATGTGTTCTCCCCAAACTGTGCTAATGAGAACTGTGCCCCAGTGCAGCCAAATAGCCCCTGGCAAAATTACCTCTACTTGGATACCATGATGTTAAGACAATAACTTTCTACGAGGGCCGGCCAAATAGCTCAGCAGAGTAAAGCACCCACAAGCAGGTGCAGGGGCTGGGGGTTCAATCTCTGGGCCTGCTGTGCCAGCCCCGCCCCCGGAGCATGCTGAGATGGCAATTGAGACTGGGCATGGTGGCACACACCTGTAATCCCAGCTCCTGGGAGGCTGTAAACAGGCAAATCACTATGAGTTCAATCTAGTAGTGAGAACCTGAACACACTGTACACCCTTTCCTAAAATACAAGAGAGAGAGAGAGAGAAAGAGAGAGACAGAGAGAGAGACAGAGAGAGAGA
>NW_004524602.1:1422884-1442953 GCF_000260255.1 Octodon degus
AGAGACAGAGAGAGAGAGAGAGAGAGAGAGAGAGAGAGAGAGAGAGAGAGAGAGAATAACTTTCCACTAGTCAGAGAAACCAAATCCATGATCACAAGCATGTTAGGATGGTTCAGACACACTTTGGTTACAGGCAGAAACCAAAGAAAGCAGACAAACCAAAACATGGGATTGAACACTTACTTTACCCACTTTTTTTTTTTTTTACAGCAATACCAACCTTTTAATACGTCATGAAAGACCAGAACACAAGGATGGCATGTATAGGTGTTGTTAGTCTCTGAATCAAAGCGCTGATGACAGCCTCAGGTACAAGCCCATCTTCCTTTCCTACTTTGCCCACTTTTGGATTGGGGCTTTATATGTAGGGGCATCTGAATTTTTCAATTCTTTATATGTTCTAGATAGCAGTCCTTTGTCTTAGGAACAGCTGGCTAAGATTTTTTTTCCCACTCCATGGGTTGTCTTTTCACTCTGTTGGTGATTCCTTCTGCTGTGCAAAAGCTTTTTAATAATAGATTCCAGTCTTCTTTATAGTATTTCCTGTGCAGTCAGGGTTTCATTCATGAAATCTTTACCTATCTCTATGTCTCTAAGAGTTTTACCTATTCTTTCGTCTGGCAGATTTAGTGTTTCTGTCTTAATATTTAGATATTTAATCCATTTTTATTTTAGTTTAGTGCATAGTGGTCTAGTTTTTGGCATGTGGAATACACTTTTTCCAGCACTATTTATTGAAGAGGCTATCTTCTTTCAGTGAACATGTTTGGCACCTTTGTCAACGATAAGATGCTAAGTGTGTGTCAGGGAGATGGCTAGTAGAGTAAGTGCTTCCCTGGCAAGCATAAGGACCTCAGTTCAATCCCCAGTTCCACAAAGAAAAAAAAAAAAAACAAGATGGCTAAGTGTGTTTGGAATTGTTTCTTCACATTCTAATCTGTTCCAGTGATCTTCAGGTCTGTTTTATTTTGGGCAGTATCATGCTGTTTTTATCACAGTAGCTTTGCAGTATAAGTTCAATTTTAGGGACTGTGATGCATTTTTGCCTTGCCTTTGTTGCCCAGAGTTGTTTTTGCCATTCTAAGTCTCTTATTTCAAAATGAATTTTAAGCATGTTTTCTCTAGTTCTGTAAGCTATGCTAATGGTATTTTGGTTGGGATTACATTAAATTTGTCTACCAATTTTGGAAGTACAGTCATTTTTATTACATTAGTTCTTTCTGCCCCAAAATAAGAAATATCTTCCACTTTCTGATATCCTCTTCAATCTCCTTTTTCAGAGTACTATAATTTTAAATGTAGAGGTCTTTTAGTTCTTCATTAGGTTGATTTATATTTCAGTTTTTAAATGCTACTGTGAAATACGTTGTTTCCCTAATTTCTCTCAACATGAATTGTTATTTGTGCACAGGAAGGCTACTGATTTTTGAGTGTTGATTTTGTATCCAGCTGTATGACTGAATCTGGTTATTAAATCCAGAAGTCTTTTGGTGGAGCTTTTGGGATCTTCTATGTAGAGTAACAAGTTATTGGCAAATAATAGTTTGGCTTCTTTCTTTATTATCCTTCTTTTTATTTCTTCCTCTTATCTAATATCTCTAGCTAACCAGAGCTGGAACTAAACTGAATAAGAAGATGACAGTGGGCATCCTTGTATTGCTCCTGATTTTAGAAAGAAAGCTTTTATTTGTACATTTAGTATTGGCTAGTGAGCTGTCATAGATGGCTTTTTCTAAAGCTGAGAAAGCATTTCTCAAAAGAAGAAGTACAAACCACAAATAAATATATGAAAAAGTGTTGAACAACACTGGTCATTTGAGAGATGCAAATTAAAACAATGATGAGACTGTATCTCACTACCAAAAGAATGTCTATTATCAAGTAAATACCAATTCCTATGGGGCTATTGAGAAAAAGGAACCCCTCTCTACTGTTGGTAGGAATGTAGACCAGTGCAACTGTAGTAGAAATCAGTGTGGATCTTTCTTGAAAATCTAGGGATAGAAGTTCCACTTGACCCAGCTATTCCTCTTCTTGGTATCTTCCCAAAAGAATTCAAAAATCATACCACAGTGATATAGGCACACTCATGTTTGTAGAAGCACAGTTTGTAGTAATTAAATGTTGGAAACAACTCAAATACTATCAATGAATGAATGAATGCATAAAAAATATTTTTAAAGGGGTAATACTCAGCTTTAAAATAGGATAAACTTAAGACATTTACAGTGAAGTGTATGGACATTGAGACCATATTGTGTGTGTGTGTGTGTGTGTGTGTGTGTGTGTGTGTGTGACTGGGGACTGAACTCAGGGCCTTGTACATGCTAGTCAAGCACTCTACCATTGAGGCATATACCCAGCCTGAGACTATACTCTTAACTGAAATAAATTGGACCCATATATTTAAATACCACATTGTCTTTCTACTGTGAGAAACTAAAAATGTAAATAAGAAACAAAAAGTACAATAAATATTATGAAATTGAAAGGAAACTGTTCAAAAGGAAAGGGGAATGGTGGTGGTGGGGAAGGAACAAAAAAGAAAAAAAATGAGAAAAAAAGATAAGATGAAAACAAAAATTTATAAATAAGGAAGGAAAGAAGGGATGAAAGAGGAAAGGGGAGGACCAGCCAAATAACTCAGCAGATTAAAGCACCTGCCTTGGCAGACTCAGGGGCCAGGAGTTTGATCCCCAAGCCTGCTGTGCTGGCCCCACCCCTGGGGCATGCTGAGACAGCAATTGAGACTGGACTGGTGGCACATGCCTGTAATCCCAGTACTTGGGAGACTGTAAACAGGAGAATCACTATGAGTCCAATATATGCAGTGAGACCCTGTAGACCCTGTACTAAATACAAAGAAAAGAAAAAAGAAAGAAAAAGAAAAGAGGAGGGGAATGGATAAAAACAGAGGAACTGAAATATATCACATACAGGTATAAGTTCCCTATGATTAATGTGAAATACACACACACACATGAGGCAGGGGTACTACTCACTATTACTAATATATATCCAGTAAACTTAAAAAAAATAGAATACTCACTTTGCTTTATAAGGTGAATCTGAGCCAGAATTTTTTGTTTCCATTAAACTCTCATATTCCTTGGCCCTGAAGAGAAAAAGGGTTTTATCACTGTTATTTATTTTAATTTTTATAGTAAACCAAAGCCTTAGTTGTGCTTTTTCCTTTCATAAAATCTCACTGTTAAGGTCAAAAATTAATTACATTAATTATAATGCTCTGATTTTTAAAATTGCTCCTTTAAATTAATGTCAGTGCTATCATGAAAGTCTGCTAAGATTACATATTTCCTTTTAAGATGTAGAACAGATTTATAAAAACATTTCTGAGTTCACAGACTTGATTCAAAATGTTTTATTTTTTAAGAAATGAAACTATCAGTATAATTCAGTTTGAAAGTCTACTAGATTTCTACAAAGCAGAACTAACTTATTACTTAAGTACCTCAAGAAACGTACAAAGCAAAAATAAGTAAGAAATAGTCATTTAAATTCAGGAATCATTTAAAAGACCATGGAAATAAGTTGACCAGATACTCAAAGATTTGCTTCGGTTTTGTTTTTACAAGTACTAAAGGTCCTGAAAAATCCAAGATAACAGTTTTGTCCCACTAATCAGGATCTAGGTTGTCTAAACCAGAAGTGCTAGTCCTGAACAGATGATGAATTTAAGACAGATCTCACTGGAACAATCCATTAATACTGATTATTTTTTATCTGTCTTTTGGGAGAAAAATATCATAACATCCAAAGGATCCTTGTCTCAAATAATTAGCCCAGGGATCTATGAAAAATTTAAACACAACACAGACCAATCTAAACAGTAAGAGACAGGTTAAAAAAAGAAACTCTTTCACAAAACATGTGAAAATGCAAATTATAACATTACTAATAAAGAAAACAAAACAGCACAGTTAGTGTTTGAAAATAAAGAAATTAAATTGGAATAAAGCATAGCATTATATATTGGGTTTCGTGGGGGGGGGGGTTTGGTGGTATCAGGGATTGAACTCAGGACCTTATGCTTGCCAGGCAAGTGTTTATTCTACTGAGCTATCTCCCTGGCCTATATATTGTTTAAACCTAAGAAAGCTACTGCTATCAGCCAAAATATTAAGGTATAGCAAGATGAGTAAATAGCTACTTGGCAGGTAAACCCAACTGTCTCAACTAAACAGTAGGAAAAATAGCCATTATGTAGGATTAAATATGTTTTAAACTTTGTGCCAGGTACTGTACATTCACTATTTCATCTATCTATGAGGTATTTATCCCCATTTTTCAAAGAAAACACAGAGGTTTAGGATGATACCTGTTATATTAGAAATATACTGAGCTAGGGATTATGATGGGAGAGATCAAATCCATTCTTTCATTCAGACACACAAAACAAGAATTATACCACCCATGAATTCTAATTTGTCCTGCAACAGTAGATTATCACTTTTTTGTAATCTGAATCTTTTCATGATTTTATCTTAGGAATCAGGTAAATATTTACTTCCACAGGTCCCACTTGGTATAAATTAGATTGTGGAAGATAGAAAGGGGAGGGGGAAGGGAAGGAAGGAGAGAACGAGAAAGAGAATATATTCAACTTAATATCCAGAAAGAGGAGAAGACATAACAGTATTAAACATACATACCTTCACAGAGCAAAGTGATGAAGAATATGGGAGTTGCTATTGAAGTAAGAGCTGAAGTTGATCAAAATTAATCCATTTTACCCACAAGAAAGGACAAAATTCCAAAATAGTTGCATCAGAACAATTCTGACAACACAAATGATGTCAGAGTGGAGGTACAGATTACCATTTCACCTTTAGCATGTCTTTAGATTCTCCCTTAGAATGCCCATTTCTCTGCTTATAGTGCCCGTCTGTTCTTACATGATGTCTACTTTACCCACTGGAGCCCTAAATATATTAGTTACAGTTATTTTAAATTCTCTACATGTTAATTCTAACATCATTGCCATGTTTGAATCTAGTTCTGATGTTTGACCTTTCTATCCAAATTGTACTTTTGCCTTATAGTATGCCTTATATTGTTTCTTGATGAACATAATGAATTGTGTAAACAGAAGTGCTATAAGTAAGGTTGGTAAAGTGTGGGTACATAGACAGTTTTCTGTTATTTTATAATTATTTTTTTAGCCTTTTTTTTTTTTTTTTTTTTTTTTTTTTTCTTCTTCTTCTTCTTCTTCTTCTTTTTAAAGAAACACTCACTAAATTGCCGAGTTGCCCGGGCTGGGTTCAAACTTGTGATTTTCTTGCCTCATTCTTCCAGAGTGCTTGGCTCATAGAATGTGCCACCAGGGCATGGAGATTGTGCTGGTGCAGGTCCAACCTTTGAAGAACTTAAGAGGACTCTCACTGGCCTGTAGGACTCTGGTGAGCTGCAGATATGTGGGCCCAGTACATGCAGGTGCAGAGGTCCTGGCACCTATTTCAACCATTTAAGAACTCTGGAGGACTTTGGGTGGCCCACGGGACTCTGGTGAGCTGCATTCCTCGGCCCCCAGCTTGAAGGCATGGAGCTTGTGCTGGTGCTAGTACACCTTTTAAAACTTTAGGAGGATGCTGGGTGGTCCATGGGATCCTGGTGAATTCAGCCCCCACACATCACCAACACTGAAGCTTTGTTCAGTATCTGCAAGTCACCTCCCCTAGTAGTGGGAGCCTTGTTGAGGACTACCCTACTCTTGACAGTAGTGGAAAATTTACTGACCCATACCCTACCACTCTCCCACCACTGCTAAGTCTGGATGATTATTGATAGCTTCAAAAATGCCAAAATGTAGGAGCAAAAGGCAATCTCCATCCTCCAGCCCATACCCCAGAAGAAATCCAGGAGACAAAGACTTACAAAAACTTGGAAAGCACACACCTGAAATTTCTGAAATGACAGCAACTAAAGTAAAGAAACAAGTCCATCAGGTTATATAAGTGATAAGATCAGAAAAATCTCTCAGGTAAAAAAGAAAAGAAAAAAATTGTGAAAGAATTGCTCAGCACAGCTAAAGAAGCCATAGATAAAAAAAAAAAAATAGAAAAGAATACAAAAATGATGGAAACAATGAATGAAGGATACAGGAAAGAATTAGCGTGCATGAAACAGATTCAAACAGATATCCAGAAAATGAAGAATTCCACTGAAAAATGGCAAAGCCGCTTCAACAAAACTGAAGACAGACTTTAGACCTCAAAGACCAAAGCGCAGCTAATGAACTTGAAAGTAAAGATTTTTTAAAACTAGCAAGGAACCAGGAAATAACAATTAAGCAGCTACAAGATACACACACACACACACACATATATATATATAAAATAGGTGTCAATGAAACAGCAGGAGACAGCACAAAAAGACATAAACAGACTATTTGCAGAAGTACTAGCAGAAAATTTTCTAAACATAAGGATGTAACATACAAATAAGCGAGACATATAAAACTCCAAACAGCCATAATCAAATAAATCTACATCTAGACACATAATAATCTCATAAATTCAGCAAAAGAATATTAAAAGCTGTTAGAGAGAAGAAACAGATCATCTATAATGGAAAGGCCACCAGAATCATGGCAGGTTTCTCAACACAAACCATCAAACCAAGAAGAGCTTGGAGTGAAGTATTTCAGGTCTTCAAAGAAAGTAACTTCCAACCCAGATTGATATACCCTGCAAAACTATCTTTCAAATTCAAGGAGAGATAAGATTGTTCCACGACAAGGAAAAACTGAAGAAATTCATGACCACCAAACCAACCTCACAAAGAGTACTGACTGATATTCTAGAAAGAGACAGAAACAACCACAGCTTCAAAGACAATAGAAAGGAACTACAAAACAGAGCAAGGAATTAAAAAGTAGAGGAAAATACAGAACCTATAGCAGGAAAATAACACGACAAAGATAAGCCAATACACAGGCAGCAAGATAGCTGAGCAGACTAAGCACCTGCTTAGGCAAGCACAAGGACCAGAGTTTGATCCCTGGCGCCACATACCACACTGGCTCCACTCCAGAGTGCACTGAGCTGGTTGCCAAGATCAGGCTTAGTGGCACATGCCTTTAATCCCAGTGGCAGGGAGGCTGAAAACAAGAGGAGTCTGAGCTGCATAGTGAGACTCTGTACCAAATACGTTTAAAAAAAGGTAAGTCAATACATATCAATGATAACTATCAATGAAAATGACCTCAATTCACCAGTCAAAATAAACAGAATAGCTGAGTGGGTTAAGAAACAAAAGCCAAAAATATGCTCCATACAGGAAACATTTAACTCAAAAGGAAATTCACAGACTGAAAGTAAAAGGATGGAAAACAATTCTCCATTACAAAAGACACTAAAAAAGCAAGGATAGCTATTCTGATTGCTGACAGTATCAACTTCAAACCAAAAATGATTCAGAGATAAAGAAGGTAACTTCATACTTGTTAAGGGAAAACTGAAAGAGGGAGAGATAACAACTATAAGATATGTACACCCAACATAGGAGCACACAAAAATAAGGAATAATGTTAACAGACATGAAAAATCAAATGAACATAATGTAATTATAATGGGGGACTTTAACACTCCACTGGCACACAGAGATCAATTTTTTAAAAACAATTTTAATTTGAAGAGTGAAAACAGCAGCAAGAACAAATAGAAAAAAATGACAAAAACAGGGTAACATACAATACATATGTTACAGATTTTCAAAACAGGGATAGCTAATTAACAATGGTTGCTAATTATCTATTTTTTTCATTTTAATGAGAAAAAAAGATAAAATAACAATGAAACAGTTTCAAGACAGGTTAGTATGACAGTTACAATAATTAATACATTGCACATTGTTGCCTTCCTAGTAGTTATTCAGAGGACAAGATGGAAATATGATATCTTGTCTAAACAATATTAGTACAAACCTTTCCTCTCAATGAACTAAGAGAAAGTAGCTGTATATCTATCCTATCTTGTATATACATATATTTTTTCACACTCATATACACCCATACCAAAAAACAAAACAAAAAAAAAGAGTGATCCTTTATTTATATCCCCTTTTTTTGTTTTGTTTTGTTAGAAATGGGTGTTCCACTGCTGTTAGAGAGGCTGTATTTGGAGAAGCCTTTAAAGGACTTTTTCATATATCAGATCAAAGACTGTAGGTATCTGAATTCAGCAAAATAATCTAATATAGCCCAATAGTCCATAATAGTAGTGGGTTATCAGCACAATTGGCAACTGTCTTAAGTTGTTGACTTGAGCCTTTTATAGCTCAGTATATTAATATAGCTTTACTTTTATTCATCATGGTTATACTCTTCTGCTGGATGGTTAAGACCAAGTTAAAGAAAGACCTATATAACTCAAAATGCAACTTTTGCTATCTGACAAGGTCAGTCAAATCCCCTCAAGATTTACCCTGGAGCCATGTATAGTACCTTGTGGGTCTTTTGTCAGTGACAGCCACCTGGATGAGTCATAGCCACTGCTTGACCACTTTGCCACACAGAGATAGATTAACCAGGCAAAAGAATCAGCAAAAAAATAACAGAACTAAACCAAACTTCTGAAGAAATGTACTTAGTAGACCTTTACAGAGTGTTTCACTCAGCAGTAACACAATACACATTCTTCTCAGCTACACACGGGATGGTCTACAAAATAGATTATATACTAGCACACAGAGCATATTTAACTAAATGCAAATTAATTAAAATTATGCCATGCAAACTATCTGACCACAGTGCAATAAAACTGGAAATTACTGACAAAAGAAACGATAGAAAAACCATAAACACACGGAAAATAAATAACCTTCTAAATAGCCAGTGGGTTACAGATGAAAGTAAAGAAGAAATTGAAAGATATTTACAAGTGAATGAAAATGCAGATACAACTTATCAAAACCTGGGGGATACAATGAAAGCTGTCTTAAGAGGAAAATTTATAGTGGTAAATTTGGACATTAGAAAAACAGCGCAAATCCAAATAAATGATCTTATGCTGCACCTAAAGCTCCTCGAACAAGAACAGCGAGTCAAGCCCAAAGCCCAAAGAAGGCAGGGAATTATAAAGAGTAGACCAGAAATTAATGCAATGGAAATGAAAAAATACAGAGAAGAAATGAAACAGTTGATTGATAAACCCCTAGACAACTTAAATTCATTCAATAAGGTATGAAAAGGGTGAAATCACTACAGACCTTAGAGAAATTCAGATGATCAATAACTACTTCCAAAAACCTTATTCTCACAGGATGGAAAACACAGAGGAAATGAACAGTTTCCTAGATACATATGAAATGCCAAAGCTGAGTCAAGAAGATGCACAAACTTTAAATAACCCACTAACAGTAAATGAAATTGAAATATAATAAAAAGAAAAGTCCAGTTCCCAGTGGATTCACAGCTCAATTCTACAAGAAACTTAGAGAAGATTTAATGGCAACTCTTCTCAGATTCTTCAATGAAGCTGAAAGGGAAGCAATTCTCCCAAACTTATTCCTGGAGGCAAGTGTTACTCTGACTCCAAAACCAGAGAAAGATTCAACTAAAAAACAGAACTACAGACCAATCTAATTAATATAGATGCAAAAATCCTCAGTAAAATACTAGCAAACAGAACGCAGCAAATCATCAAGAAGATTATACATAATGACCAAGAGGGATACATCGCAGGAACACAGAAAGATGACTGAACATACGCAAATCCATAAATGTAATACACCACATCAATAGAGCCAAGAACAAAAACTAAATGATCATCTCAATAGATGTAGAAAGATCTTTTGACATAGTCAAACATTCATTCATGATAAAAACCATACAGAATACTGGAATAGATGGTCTATATCTCAACCTGATAAAAATCATCTATGAGAAGACAACAGCCAACATCATATTAAATGGGCAAAACCTGAAAGCATTCACTTTAAAATCAGGAACAAGACAAGAATGTCCACTATCTCCACTCACATTCAATATAGTTCTTTTTTTTTTCTTTTTTTTTTTTTTTTTTTTACAAGGTCTACAGGGTCTCACTACATACACTGGACTAGTAGTGATCCTCCTGTTTACAGTCTCCCAAGTGCTGGGATTACAGGCATGCGCCACCATGCCCATTCTCAATCACAGTCTCAGCGTGCCCCAAAGGCAGGGGGCCAGTTGGCTGGGAGATCAAACCCCTTGCCCCTGCATCTACCTAAGCAGGAGCTTTAATCCATTGATCTATTTGGCTGGTCCTCAATATAGTTCTAGAAACATTAGCCAGAATAATTACACAACAGTGCACATAAAAGGTATAAGGATTGGAAAAGAAAAAGTGAAATTATTATTTGCACATAATGTGATACTCTACACAGACCCAAAAACTCCACCAAGAGTCTCGCAGATTTAATCACCAAATTAAGTAACATAGGAGGATACAAAGGTAACACCCAAAAATCAGTAGCATTTTTGTACACAAACAATGAACTCACTGAGAGAGAAATTAGGGTAAGTTCATAAGAAGAGTAAAGGTACCCATCACTGGGCTCCTCAGACTTCTGACTCTATGAGTTGTCCATACCTGAGACTGATTCATAGATTGTAATGCCAACAAAAGATTCTACTTGTGGATTTTTGTTCTAGTAAATTGTGATTTGTTTTCTACCTGTCTGTCTATCTAGCCAATTAAGACACAGCAGTTTGTCCTGTGTCCTCATTTGTTATATATATAAGAAAGGCATCTGAATTTTTTTAAAAATTTTGATCTGTTATTAGAATGGAACGGCAACTTCCAAATCCCTAACATGCTGGACCAGCAGTAGAAAGAACAGTATTATATTTTACAATTTTAAGCATAATTACACAACTTATATGAAATAATCAAAATGAAAGATACAAATTACCCAAATTGAAAAACGAAGTATAACTTCATTGATGGGGAAAATATATAGAGAAATATATTTCCAATCCTATGAAAACACAGAAAAGAGAAGCAAGTGTAACAGTAATCAACTCATTTTAAAAAGCCAGCATTCTCTTTATACCAAAACCAAAGACACAAAGAAGTAAGTAAGGAAACTGCACCAATATACTTCAAGAGTGTACATGTAAAACTTCTGTCAAAAATATAAGCAAACTAATCTGGAAAGATAGAAAAGAAAATAAACCATGAGTGGTATATTTTAAGAATACAAGGCTAACATTTAAAATACAAATCATGCGGGGGGGGGGGCTGCCCATTAGCTCAGTTGTTTAAGTGCCTGCTTAAACAAAGCAGTCAGGCTCAAGATGCTGTGGTTCGAACCCAGTTACTCACAGGAAACCAGAAATGCCCTCAAGGCATCTTCAGGCTGCAAAAACCAAAACAAAACAAAAAACCTTCTAAAATACAAATCATGCATAGTTTTAATGGGAATTATACTTTAATAAAGGTATTACAAAAAAACTATAACGTACTACTCTAGGGATTAAAAAAAGCTTCCTTAATCTGATACAGGGATATCTACAGAAAAACTTACAGCTAACGTCATAACTCAATAGTGAAAAACTGAATGCTTTCATACCAAGATAAGGACTATGGCTTCTGTTCTACATTCAAATAAAGATACAAGGCATCACAGTTAAGAAGAAATAGGGCCAGGCTGATAGCTCAGTAGACTAAAGTGTCTGCTTTGGCAGAGCACAGCAGCCAGGGTTCAATCCCCAGTGTGTTGTGCCAGCCCCAACCCCAGGGTGCACTGAAAGGGTGATTGCAACTGGGCATGGTGGTGCATGCCTATAACCCCAGCGCTTGAGAGGCTGAAAACCAGGGAATCACTAAGAGTGGGATCTGTGTAGTGAGACCCTGTATCCCCTGTACTAAATGCATTTATAAAAAAAGAAATAAACAGAATGTACACTGAAAAGCTAGAAGCAATGCTGATTTTATACTCAGATTTCTTCTTCTCTATATAAAAATTTTATGCATTTACAGAGCTGGGGAGGTAGCTCAGTAGAATAAGTGCCTGCTTGGCAAGTGGAGGGTACTGAAAAAAAAAAGTTTATGTATTACAGAACAACTATTAGAACTCAGAATTCAATTTGACAACAGGACAGGGTATAAGGTTAATATGCAAAAAAATCAACTAGGGTTCTACATACTACCAACAGAGAAATTAAAAATGAAACAAAATAAGGCTTGCAACTATACCATACCATTAAAATAGTAGGGATAAATTTCATAAAATATCTGTAAGACATATACCGAAAATCACAAAACATCACTAAGATAATTCAAGAAGTTCTAAATAAATGCAAACCTACCCTATAATCATGCCACTTCTTCCCAAGCTGATTTATAGTCAATACAATCCTAAACAAAATTCCAATAGGCTTTTTTATTTGTTTTATAAGCAAAAAAGATGGTTAATATGTATATGAAAATAAAAAGTCCTTAGATAACTAAAACATTCTCAAAAAAACAGTTCTACTGTTTTACTTAAAGACTCCTTATAAAGCTATCATAATAAAGATAGCTTAAAGCTAGACAAATTTATCAAAAATCAAATTAATAATCTACAAACACATCCATAATAATTGGTCTGATGTATTTTTCTAATAAAGTTTTCAAAGCAAGAGACTAGAGATCAATGGAATAAAAGATAGTCAAGAACAGACTCACATAGGGTAGGCTTCTTTTCCTTTAAACCAAACAGTATAAATGCTAAAACATAATAGAAGAGCAAAGTGCTGGGACAATGGGCTATCTATATGGAAAAATAAACCTGGCCCCGTACAATATATCATTCTCATTCATTTATTTAAGATGAATTATAATTCCAAATGCAAAAGATAAAATTATAAAGCTTCTAAAAAATGAGAGGCTCCTGTTTAACCTTCTGACAGGCAAAGATCCCTGAGACATAACCCAGGAAGCTATAAAAGGATCATGTTCATAAAATAAATAGTATAAAAATTAAACTTTCACCTAACAAAAGCTATCATCAAGAAAAATAGAGTCAAGCTCTAGTTTAAGAGAAAACTCTTTGTGTGTGTATCTGACAAAGAGTTTGTGGTCAGAATATATAAATCATTCAAAAACAAAACTATAAGCCACTTTTTAAAGTGGGTAACATCTCCAAAACATACCTCATAAAAGAATATACTGAATGTTTATAAACCACACAGAAAGGTGCTTGACACAATGATTAATCACCATAGAATCTCAACTGGAACCATAATGAAATACCACTACATTTCTATTTGAATTAGTTAAAAACTTAAAATAACAATACCAAGTACTGGCAGGACTGTGGAGCAATGAAAATGTTCACATATTGTTCATGGGCATTCAAAGTAGTACAACTACTATAGAAAATGGTTGAGCAACTAAACTTTTACATATTTATCTAAGATAAATGAAAACATATGGACCACCCAAAGATTTGGTAGTTTTATTTATTTTTAATATTTATTTATTTGATACAGGTTGTCATTACACAGTTCAGATTCATAGTGACCTTCCTGTCTCAGCCTCCCCAGCACTGGAATTACAGGTATGTGCCACCACGCCCAGTTTTGGTGACCAGCGCAGCATCACATGCGGTACCAGGGATTGAACACAGGTCCTTGCACTTGCCAGGCAGGCGCTTTGACCACTGAGCTATTTCCCCAGCCCTGGTAGTTTTATTTTAAAATGTTCCAAATTAGAAACCCAAATGTGTGTCAAGGGATGAATGGAAAAAGAAATGTGATACTATCCAAACAATAGACACGCTCAGCAATAAAAATGGAAAAATTACATTTACACAACAACGACAAAATTTCACAAACAGTACACTCAGCAAAATCTAACTACAAAGGTGTTTGGTTTCATATGTGTGAATTTCTAAAACAGAAAATTTCCACCAATGAAAGAGAGGGGTCAGTGAGATAGCTCAGCTGCCTAAACATCTGCTTAGGCAAGCTTAGGCAGGCACAGGGGACCGTGGTTAAAACCCTGGCACTAGCAGCCATGCCAGCCACGCCCTCAGGGCAGGCTAAGCCGGCCAAAAATAAATAAATAAATAATAAAAATAAAATATACATGCTTTAAAAAATGAGAGAGAGGAGATAAATGACTGTTTCTGGTCAAGGGTGGCAGAAAACCAACTGTGGAGAGGCACAAAGAACCTCTATGGGACAATGGGAATATTCTAAATTTTGATGGGTATGGATTACAAGGCACTTAGATTTGTTAAAACTCAAATTGCACACATAAGCTCTGTGCATTTCAGTTAGTAAATTAAGTCTTAATGAAAAAGTCAATCAATATAGGTATATACACATAAAAACACATCTATACCAAAAGTGGAAGCAACAGAATTGTGTTTTCCTATGATTGTTTGTATTTTTAAGATTATCTTTAATAAACAAGGACCATTTTTTTTTTAAACAAACTAATCAGGCCCTCAAGGAAGGCTTCAGCTTCACTTGGAAGGTAACCACTTAAAGACCTGAAGGGAGTGAAGGTGCTTGCTGTGTGGGCAGAGCCTCCAGGAGGAAGAAACTAGCCTGTAAAAGCACTGAGGTTTCTAGGAGTAATGGCTGGGACTCACACATCACTAGGCGTTCTGGTGAGCTGTTTAGTTTGGGGAGGGATAGGACTGGTCAGAGGTCTAGGTCACACTGAAGACAGGGCAGAAACACATGAATCAAGGGGAAGCAGTAAAATGACAGACAGACAGCTGTCAAAAGCCACTATCTCTTGATGCAAACCTAGCATTGTCTGCAATCAGACTGAATGGGTGGGGGAGGCTACAGATGACTGAGAAGGTTTGGGTCCTGCCAATCAGAAGAGAACTGGTTCACTAAGACAGAGAAGACTATGGGAAATGACGGGGTTTGTGGAGAGAGGAAAGCAAGTCTGTTAGACATATCAAAGTGGAGTGAAACTGAAGGTATAAACTGGTAATCATCACTAAATAGAAAGTATTTAAAGAAAAAAAGAACAAGGGTCAGGAGGTTGGTAATTTCTTAGTATGAACTAGAAACCAAATAAACTGTGAAACCATTTTTAGAAACTAAAACTAAAATCAAGTGACTTTAAAAAAATCTTCAAAACTAAAATCAAGAACACCTTCTCTATTCTTTGATGGAGCCTCTGAAGTTATTACTGATTCTGTGAGGTAAAATGGACACTTTAATAGATCAAAATCATCACATGGAAGTAACAGAACTATCATTCACCATTACTCTAGTTCTATATTTTTATAATCCAGCGGGTCAAGTTTCTCTATCTTTAGAACATTTGGGAATAAAAGTGTAAGGACATATTCAGAATACTTCTCCTTAAACAGCACTAGATTATCTACTAAGGAAGAACTCTATCTGTGTCCTCCAATGAGACCCATTAGTCACCAGATGACACTCAATGCCAGTGAGGTAATGATATACTACATGGATGTCTGATCTTCAGATGTCACTTTAGAGGTTTATGATAAACTACAGGTCTGACAACTCACTTTCCATTTTAAGATATTTCTTGAACTTTTTCTTGTTGTGACAGGCAACCAAATTGATTAAACCCTGTCATGGGGTTTGACACTACAGCCAGCAGACTTCTATTTGTTGATTGCTATTGATTTTCTTTGATACTTCATTTAAAAATCAATAGTTGGAAAGAAAAATAGGCTTGGTTTACACATATTTAAACATACTATAGCATGCTGAAGGAGGCACAAGTTTGGCAGGGCTCTGGCATCCAATTATAAGAAGAGCTCTTAACAGGTGAAAGCAAGGGCTTTAGATCGATATGCAGTTTCTGTCTCAATCAAAGAAAGTGGCTATAAATTAGGCTCATCAATGTTATTTCCAAGCCTCTGCAAAAAGCAAACAACTTTAAACTTTTTTTTTTGTCTTTCATAGATTTACATTGAAGGATACCTCAGGAATACTCTTCGTTTTGCTTTGTTCTTAATAATATTTAAATACCTGGAGTTCATCCGGGCTTTTATCCTTTTGGCCTTTTTTTTATTTTTTTGCCGGTCTTCTCCATCTTTCAAAGGTTCTAAGAGAGCTGAACTTTCAACCACAACATCAACAATATACTTCTTCAAGGAAAGGTGTTCCTGCAAGATTAATCAATAAAATAGCAATGATGATTTAAAAATAATATATGATTTCTGTAGACTAATAAATATTAAAGATTAAACAAATGAAACTAAAAGTAATTGGACTAGTTTCAATGGTCACTTTTGAAAACTTTTACAGATTTTTTTCCTTGGGATTTCAATGCCTCATCAAATCTTTAAATAGCATTAAGACTAAAAATACATGGACTGGAAGAAATCCCTGTCCACAATATTGCAGTATACTGTAAAAGGAAATGTACAGATGTGTATTTTCTACATGAACACTCATGTTTCTATCTGGAGCTAAGTCTTCTGCATGTGTACTGGATCCTATTCCTTTTCCCTGTATATAGTTATTTCTCCTATTTTTGATACAGTTTTCACTTTATATTTAAATCGCTTAAATTCTTTCTACATAAATTATCTCAAAAAATTCCCTCTAGTTATTACGCTTTTTTAAAAAAATGAAATAAATTAAAAGTGTAACCTCTTTCTCTTTCTCTTTTTTTTTTTTTTAAACCCTCATTCACTCTTGAACTCATTTCAACCAGTTTTCACCTTAAAACTTGAACATGGTACAAACTGTCCGTGCCAATGCCACCAGCATTAATGGGTAACTCTTAGTTCTCATCTTCCTGTTGCAGTCTCAGACCTAAATATCACTCCCCCTCACCAAGACTCTTTCTTCATGTGGCTCCCAGTCAATCCACTGTCCTAATGCATTCACTGTTCCTCCTAAGTCTCCTTTGTTGGCACCTTTTCTTCTTCACTCCAAATATTCATTTATTCCAGAGTTGTCTGTCATCAGAGCTCTCCTTTTTTCTCTCTAAACTTACCCTTCTGATGCAGTGGTCTGAAATACTATTTACCCCTGAACAACACTCAAATTTTATCCATACTCCTGACCTTTCTGCTAAACTATAATTATCTACATTAAATAATATCTCTCAAAACTCTCCTCTTAAGTAAAGAATTTCTATAACTAGGGTTTCCAAAACAAAATGCCCACAACAAAAACTCCTATGCCCCCATATGCACAAAGTTGTTCACAGTGCTTGCTCTTTCAATAAATAGTAAAAACGTGCATAAATGCACAAATCTAGTACATCAGCAAATAGTATCCATTCTCTTTTCAATTACAACCTAACTGCTATTTCTAATTAAGCTGTTTTTCTGGCTATCATCACCTAATCTAAGTCACAGAGAATCTAACTTGTATCATTGCTATCATTTCTTTTTTTTAATAATTCTATTGAGAAACACAGCAATGAGACAGTTTCAAAACTGATCAGTAGGTACAGTTTCAATAATAAATACATTACACAGTGTTTTCTCACTGGTTATTCACTGTACAAGATGCAGACATGACATCCCATCCACAAACACTATTAGAACAAATCTTATTCATTGAACTAAAAGAATGCAGCTGTATATCTATCCTATTTTGAATATACAGATACAAAATGGTCATTCATTTGTACCCCTTTTCTTTAGCTTTGTCAAAGAAGGGTATTCCATTCTCATTTAAATATTGTAGGCGTGTGAATTCAGCAAAATACTCCAATATAGTCCAGTAGTCTATAATAGTAGTGGGTCATCCTCAGGGCTGGCAATGTCAGAAGCTGTTGTCCTGAGCCTTCACAGCGCAGCATACCAACATGGCTTCACCCCTTATACCTCATTTTTATACTTTTCTACTACATGGATAAGACCAAGATAAAGCAAGACCTGTGTAACAAGAAATGTAACTTTTGTATCTGATAAGGTCAGTCAAGTCACCTCAGGATTTATCCTGAAACCCTGAACAAGTTTTTAGATCCTTTGTCAGTGTCAGCCATATGGATGAGTCATGGCTACTGCTTGACCAATTTGCTCTCTGTGAAAACCTGAGAGAATGTTTTCTCTCCATGTGATTCTCCTTAGGCACACTGTACATCATTGATCACATTCCTCTGTGGCCCCATAATCTCATTGATCAGAAAATTTGGGACACATCTGAGTTACATGATGCTACAGTATAGGTTCTCCTATGTCCTGAGTCTTCACTGACCTTGAAAGGCTAGGGCCAAAATTTGGCTGACCTTGCAGGCCTTCTTTTTCTCTAATTTTTCGTCTGTAAACTTAGGTTGTTAACCTTCCAGAAGAGATGCTTATTATCACCCTACAACATATGTAGTTGGATTTAACCTAAGTATCTGTCTGAATATCAAACATCTTAGGCATAACATGGAACAGGTATTTTCCATCAAATATCAATATGTTAAACTTTAAGTCCCTACAGATTATAAAGAAAAAAATTTAAAATATAAAAAAATTTTAAAAATATGAATAAAAACAATTATATATTTTTACACAAAAATTTAGAAATCTAACCATATACAGCATTGTAGCAGGACAGTCCTGTGACATTTATTTTCTTGTCTCTATTTTTCATTAATTACCCTTTTTTTTAAACAAACATTTACTTGAAAGGCAGTATGGCAATAATTGGTATGTCATGACAAGCAGTACATATTTAAAAGACCAGAACAACAGGTATTCCAAGCATGACCATACTACTACACATTGCTATCTTCAGTGCAGTTGCTTAGTTCACAGGTATCAGCATATATAGGTAGTCAGGGTGAGATTCCTACCAATTAACTGCTAGTTTCAAAAACCTGATGTTTCTCAGGAACACTGCCTTACCCATCTTATACATATAAATGTATGGCTTTGCCCCTGTCATGTTTCCTAGCTTTTCTCTTGCCCTCTATTTGTTGCCTAATCCTCAAGTTCTCGCTTTCCTTTTAATTGTATTATACAATTCTATTTGTATTTCTTCTTTTGAGTTCTTATACTAGGGAGACTATATGAAATTTACACATGTGGGTCTGGTTTATTTCACTTACGTGTATATCTTCAAGTGGCATCCACCTAAATATAAATGCTTCAAGGTTATCATTCTTTATAGCTGAGTAATACTCCATTGTATAAAAATACCACATCTTTTTTAACCATTCGTCAGGTGACGGGCATCTTTGTTTTCTAAGATTTGTCTATCACAAATTGTGCTGCTATAAACATAGGCACACACATATTACTATGATATGACGTTTTCAGTTCCTCCAGGAAAATTCCCATTGGGGGATAGCTGGCTTGAATGGGATTTCCAGGCCTATTTTTTAAAGGAGTCTCTACACTGATTTCCATAACGCTTGCACCAGTCTACATTCCCACCAGCAGTGGAGAAGGGTTCCTTTTTCCCCGCAACCTCGCCAACATTTGTTGTTAGCTGATTTGTTTATGATAGCCATTCTTTCTGGGGTGAGAAGGTATCTCAGTGTTGTTTTAATTTGCATTTCATGCATGGCCAGTGATATGGGACATTTTTTCATATATCTGTTCGCTTCAATTTTGTCCTCTGAAGAATGTGTGTTCATCTTGGATGCCTATTTCTGTACTGGGTCTTTAAATTTTGGGGCCCTAATGTTTTTTAGTTCTTTGTAAATTCTAGAGAGAAGACCTTTGTCTGAGTGTTTATTAGTAAAGATTTTTTCCAAATTTGTGAGTTGTCTTTTCACCCTGTTGATAATTTCTTTTGACATGCAAAAACTCCTCAGTAAGAGGAGGTCCCAGTTGCTAATTCTTTCAATTATTACCTTTGTAATTCGACTTTTGTTCATGAACTCTTTGCCTACCCCTATGTCTTCATGAATTCTTCCTACCTTCTCTTCCAGATTTAGTGTTTCTGTTTTAATGTTTAGATCTTTAACCCACTTTTACTTTAGCTTAGTGCACGGTGATAGACCTGGGTCAAGTTTAGTTTCTGGAAAAACTTAGTACATCTGCCGACTTCCGGGAACGCCCAGACCCAGTCCTAGCCCAGGTCCGGTGAGTGTGTGGAGAGCTTCCTGCTACCCTGCGCCGGTGGGACCAGTCCCAGCCCAGGCGCAGTGTGGGCTGGACCCTCTCCCATCCCCTCGGGC
>NW_004524602.1:1445973-1459324 GCF_000260255.1 Octodon degus
CTTAGGAAAAATGGGGTACACCGATGAATGTCCATTCTTTATCTGTGTATTCAAAGTGGTTGGGGTAGATATATAGTTGCATTGTCTTAATGAATAGAATGATTTGTTCTAATGGTGTTTGTAAATAGGGTCACAAGTCCGCATCTTGTACAGCAATTAACCACTAAGAAGAATATATGCAGTGTATTATTTGTTGAAACTGTACTTCCGATATTTTGAAACTGTCTCATTGCTATCTGTTTATCAATAAAACTGTAGAAAAAAAAAAACTTAGTACAGTTTTTCCAGTACTATTTGTTAAACAGTCATTGGCATCATTGCTTAACTGATCTCATTCTTTCTAATTTAGCTTTCAGGTCTTTTCCTTATAAAAGCTACCAGTTATTTTTTTTTTAAATATAAATCAAATCATGTCATTCCACTTATCAAAACTTGCTTTCTTATCACACTGAACCTTGTGTTATGAGACACAAATACTCCACCATGGTTTGTGACCTACATCATTGATCTCTTTGTTTTTTTTTTTTTTTTTTTTTTTTTTTTTTTTTTTTTTTTTTTTTTGCGGGACTGGAGATTGAACTCAGGACCCTGCGCTTGCCAGGGAAGCGCTTATTCCACTGAGCCACCTCTCCGGCCCTCATTGATCTCTTTAACCTCATACAATCTTCCCCTTTTTTTCACTAAAACTACATCCACAGTGTTCTTCTTGCTCCTCTTCACATTTGTCAGAAACATTACTACCTCAGGACACTAAGTTGCTCTCTTAGTCAAGAATACTCTTCTCTTAGAAATCTGCATGGTCTCAGCTAAAAGAACCAGTCAATCTTAAAAAATACTCTATAATTTGCTATCTCCTTATTTTCTCTCTTTTTCTTCACAAGCATTGCCTACTTCAATGCCTAACAGCATACATTCATATCAGCCCCCTTCATTAAAATATGTCTTTCAAAAGCAATGATTTTCTTTCTTTTGTGGATGTTCTTGTGTCTAGGACTATGGCAGATGGCAAATATTCAATAAAAATGCGTTAATTGAATGAATAAAAGAGGACAATGTAACAAGTATTGATAAGAGGGTTATGCAATATATACTAAGTGCTTCATATAAAATCATTTAGCTCTTAGAACACACAATGTGTGTATTTTTACTGTATCAATTTTAAACATAAGAAAACAGGGATATAAATAGCTTGTCAATAGTTCAGTCAGTCACGACTGAGTGGCTTTGCAAACAGTAAGACAAAGCTCAAACTTAAATCCAGACAGTATGATTATAGAGTCCACACTCTTGAATGCTACCTTAGAGAAAGATGTGAAAATGAGTTTGCATTGTACAACTGTGTTTACTTTTCAAATCATCTATCAAAAGAAAAGTTCCCCCAAACCAAAAATCTTATAGTTGAAGAAAATGTGCTTACATAGGGAAGGAATTATTTTTCTTTGATAAAATTGGCCTGCCATATATTATCTCTATTTTTTAAAAAATTTATTTACTTATTTGGTACAGGATTTCACTGTACAGCTCAGATTCATAGTGATCCTACTGCCTCAACTTCCCCAGTGCTGGGATTACAGGTGTGAGTCACTACACCTAGCTTTGGTGGCCGGCACAGTATGCCCAGGGTTCTGGGACTGGTATGGCATGTTGTACTGAGGACTGAACTCAGGTCCTTGTGCTTGCCAGGCTGGTACTTAGACCACTGAGCTATCTCTTCAACCCCATATATTATCTTTGTGTTTTGTAACTAATCAAAAGCAATGATATAAATGATAAGTATATCCATTTATACATAAATGAACTTTAAAAAAATAACCTGGTTCTTTCTTTTCAAGGGAAAGAAAAAAAGGGGGGGCCCTTTTCCTATAAGACATATAGTTTAATACAAATCATATGTGGAATCACTATATCAGTGATCATTTATAGAAGACATCATGCGATTAGCAAAAGGCTGGATAAATTACACATATTATTTCCTGTAATCTTTATAACCCCATAAGACAAGTAACAGTACATTTATATTTTACAGATGCTTAACAAATAAAAAGGCAAACCTCAAAAAAATTTGGTATTATACTCATGGTCACAAAACTGAAAGTTAAGGGAGGTGGCTAACTTTACAAAATCAACTTTTTCACTATTCTACATTTCCTCCCCCTAAGCAATTCACATAGGCTACTCTTTAATATGTAATTTCTATCAATACACTAGAAAAAGAATATTCTAAATAACATATTGACTTTCTGAAAGGGATAATTATAATATTTTCAGCTGCATATAAATATAATTTACAGGTATAATAGAAACTATGAAGGATCCTACTATACAATGGCAGGAACCATATTTTGAATATATCTATAACTACTCAAAATCACACTGTTAAAATAGACATTTCATTTATATACACACTGAAATAAATACACACACCAGGTACTCACATTAATTTTTTAAAAAGTCTTACAGGCAAATAATATGCTTTTGGCTCATTTAACAGTAGTAACTTTTCTTAATTTTAAGCTATTTCATATTATGGAAAATATGGATAAGTAAGATTACGATAAAACCTCCTACAAGTCTAACATCAAAAAATAACAACTAATATAGTTGGGGATATAGCTCAGCGACATAAGCACCTGCCTGGTAAGTGTAAGATCCCGAGTTTGATCCCTGGTATCGAAAAAAAAAAAAAAAAAAGTTAAAAGCTAAAAGCTAAAAGAAAAATAACAACTAATATTTTGGATATATCATTCTAGAGATATGTTTCTTTGCATACACATGCATTTTTATAAAAATAGAAACATATATTTATAACACTTTTGACTCATTTTTTCATGTAATACTCTAAACATACTGACCATAAATTAATGTTTTACAATATGAGCTTGTAGCTACAAGGTATTCTATTTCATGAATATAATAATTTTACTAACACCTTATTATTAGACATTTAAATTTAAAATTTTTCAATACAATCACTAATGATATAACAAATATTCCTAACATTAAATTTTTTACATTAATATTTTTAAAAAGCCAATTTTCCTGTTATGATCATACCATCCGAATTAAATCCTTAAGTCATAACTTACACATATTTTTAAGGCTTCTGGAAAATATTCCCAAATTGACAAACAAAAAAGGAAATTAATTTATGTCTTCACAGTAGTTTGCCAATATCTATTGTTTGTACTTTGTTTGTAGTTTTGCCAATTTGTTAGTGGAAAAGTATTTTTTTTAATATAAAAAGATTTATTTTTGAAAAGTGTACAAAATAGTACTAAAACTGAAAAAAATACAAGTGATACAAAATTTCACTTAACAAAGTAATATGAATTTCACAGCATTTGTTGTAATGCAGTGATGTCTTCCAACCAGTTATTCATATTACAAGATATATTCATTTTTTCTCTTTTATTTAAATCAGAAAAAAAGATAAAATTGCAATAAAGCAGTTTTAAAACAGGTTAGTAGGTCAGTTACAATAATTAATATATTGCATATTGATTTCATAATAGTTATTCAGAGGACAAGATGTAGACATATCTTGTCTACACAACATTAGTACAAACCTTTCTTCTCAATGAACTAAGGGAAAGTAGCTGTATATCGATCCTAACTATCTTGTATATACATATCTACATTTTTCACTACAATACGGTCCTTTATTATATCCCTCTTTTTTGTTTGGTTTTGTCAAAAATGGGTGTTCAACTTCAGTCAAAGAAGCTGCATTTGGGGAACTCTTTAAAGGATCTTTTCATCCTTGAAGTCAGTGTAAAGATTCTAGGTACTTGAATTCAGCAAAGTAACCAATATAGTCCAATAGTCCATAATAGTAGTGGGATAGCAGCAGAACTGGCAATTGTCAGAAGTTGTTGACTTGAGCCTTTTACAGCTCAGAATATTAATATGGCATTACTTTTATAACTTGTGGTTATACTTTTCTGCTGGATGGTTAGGACCAAGTTAAAGTATTACCTATATAACTAAAACTGTAACTTTTGAATCTGACAAGGTCAGTCAAATCCCTTCAGGATTTACCCTGAAACCATGTAGAGCACCTTGTAAATCTTTTGTCAGTGTCAGCCATGTGGATGAGTCACAGCCATTGCTTGACCAATTTGCACTCTGTGAAAGCCTGAGAGAAAGTTTTCCCTCCATGTGACTCTCCTTAGGCACATTCTACATGTTGGTCACGTTCCTCAGTCGCCCCATAATCTCCCTGATCATAAAATTTGGGATACCTCTGAGGTAGAGGCTATCACAGCACACGTTCTCTTATGTCCTGCACCCTCATTGACTTTGAAGGGCTAGAGCCAAAATATTGACCATCCTTGTAAGCCCTTCTTTTTCTCTACTTTTTGGTCTGCAAGCTTTGATTGTTAACCATCCGGAAGAGAAACTTAATGATATTATTACTCTGTAACAGAGACAGCTGAACTTAATGTCACTATCTGTCTGAATATCAAACACCTTAGAAGGCTTCAAGTTTATCATTCTTTATAGCTGAGTAGCACTCCATTGAATAAAAATACCACATCTTTTTTAACCATTCCTCAGGTGATGTGCATCTTGGTTATTTCCAAGATTTGGCTATCACAAATTGTGCTGTTATAAACATAGGCACACATACATCACTATGAAATGATCTTTTCAGATCCTCTGGGAAAATTTCCAGTAGAGGAATAGCTGATTTAAATGGGATTTCCAGTCCTAGTTTTCTAAGGAGTCTCCACATTCATTTCCATAACAGTTGCACCAGTCTAAATTCCCACCAGCAGTGGAGAAGGGTTCCTTTTTCCCCACAGCCTCTCCAACATTTGTTATTGGTTGAATTCTTTATGATAGCCATTCTTTGTGGGGTGAGATGGTATCTCAGTGTTGTTTTAATTTGCATTTTGTGGATGGCTAGTGATGTGCAGGATTTTTTCATGTATTTATTTGCTTCTTTAATTTCATCCTCTGAGAAGTGTGTGTTCATCTCGGAAGCCCATTTCTGCATTGGGTCATTAAATTTTGGAATCCTAATGGTTTTTAGTTCTTTATAAATTCTAGAGAGCAAACCTTTGAGTGCTTATTAGTGAAGATTTTTTCCAAATTTGTAGGTTGTCTTTTCACTTTGTTTGTAATTTCTTTTGACATGCAAAAACTTCTTAATAGGAGGAGGTCTCAGTTGTTAATTCTTTCAACTGTTATCCCTGCAATTTGATTTTTATGCATAAACTCTTTGCCTACCCCTATGTCTTCAAGAGTTCCTCCTACTTTCTCTTCCAGGAGATTTAGTGTTTCTGTTTAAATGTTTAGATCTTTAATCCATTTTGACTTTAGCTTAGGGCATGGTGATAGACCTGGGTCAAGTTTTAGTTTTCAGCATGTAGAGAGCCAGTTCTTCCAGCACCATTTGTTAAAGAGGCTATCTTTCTTTCAGTAACCATGTTTGGCTCCTTTGTCGAAGATCAGGTGGCTGAGTGTGTTCATAGAGGCTTCTGAGTCTTCTAATCTACTCCATTGATCCTCAGGTCTATTTTGTTGCCAGTACTGGGCTAATTTTATCACAGTAAGTTTGTAGTATAATTTCAAGTGAGGAGTTGTAATGCCTCCTGCCTTGTCTTTGTTGCCCAGGATAGCCTTAGCTATTCTAGGTCTTTTCTGGTTCCAAATAAATTTTAGGAACGATTTCTCTAGATCTGTGAGGTATGTTGGTGGTAGTTTGAAAGGGATTGCATTAAATCTGTACAGCAATTTTGGGAGTATGGCCATCTTCACAATGTTGATTCTTCCTATCCAGGAGCAGGGAGTATCTTTCCATTTTCTGAAACCCTCTACAATTTCTTTTTTCAGAATACTGTTATTTTCCTTGAAAAGATCTTTGACTTCCTTAATTAGATGAATTCCAAGGTATTTCATTTTCCACGGTGCTATATAAAAGGTATTGTTTCTCTAATTTTCCTCTCAGTGTGTTCGTTATCTGTGTACAGAAATGCTATTAGGTCAGTAAGGACTCAGGAAATAGGAGAACCTGTAATGTAACATCCTGTAACTCAATGTGTCCCAAATTTTCTGATCAAGGAGATTTTGGGGCCACAGAGGAAAGTGATCGATGATGTAGAGTGTGCCTAAGTAGACTCACATGGAAAAAAAAAATTCTATCAAGCTTTCACAGAGAGCAAATTGGTCAATCAATGGCCGTGACTCATCCATATGGCTGACACTGAAAAAGGATCTACAAACTGAGGTACAGAGTTTCAGGTTAAATCCTGAAGCGATTTGATTGACCCTTATCACATACAAAAGTTACATTTCTTGTTATATAGATCTTGCTCTTTCTTGGTCTTAACAATCCAGCAGAAAAATATGAAAATGAAGTATCAAAAGTAAAACCGTATTAGTATGATCAACTATAAAAGGCTCAAGTCAATAACTTTGGACACTGACAGTCTTACACAAAGCCCATTACAATCACGGACTATTGGACTATATTGGGATATTTTGCTGAATTCATGCACTTACACTATTTAAATGACAACAGAATGCCCTTCTCTCACAGAACCAAAAAAGGGGGATACAAATGAAAGACAATTTTGTTTCTGTATACTCAAAATACTTAGGATAGATATACAGTTCCATTCTCTTAATTCAATGAATAGAGAGGTTTGTTCTAATAGTGTATGAGACAGGATATCAGGTCTGCATCTTGTACAACAAATAACCACTAAGACAACAATATGCAATGTATTAATTATTGAAAATGTACTAGTAATCAGTTATGAAACTGTCCCATTGCTATTTGTTTCTCAATAAAAATATTTTTAAAAACACCTTAGACATCACATGGAACTGCTATTTTCCAACAACCATGGATATTCTAAAATTTTAATCTGTATAGAATGTGAAAAAAAAAAACCAATTACACATTTTTACACAGAAATTTAGAAATCAAACCATATATACCATTGTAGCAGGATACTCCTATGACACATTTTTCTTGTCTGTTGTTTTCTTTTGTTACTTTTTTTTAACAAACATTTACTTTTTTTTAATTTTTTTTATTTATTTATTTATTTATTTATTTATTTTTGGCGGAACCAGGAATTGAACTCCGGTCCTTGCACTTGCCAGGGAAGTGCTTATTCCACAGAGCCATCTCCCTGGCCCCTAAACATTTACTTTAAAGGGAGTATAGCAACAATTGATATGACATTAGAAGCAGAATGCCTTTAGAAGAACAAAGTGGCAGGTATTTCAAGCATGGTTTTAGTATTACACATTTCTATCCTCAGTTTAATTGCTTAGTTTACAGATATCTGCACATAGAGTTAGTCAGGGTAAGAATTCTACCCATTAACTGCTAACTTCAAAAACCTGATGGAGATTCTTAGGACCATTGCCTTAACGATCTTTTAAAATAAATGTATGGTTTTTTCCCCTGCCATACTTCCTAACTTTTCTCCTTTTTCTCTTTGTTGTTTAATACTGAAGTTTTCTCTTTCCATTTAACTGTGTTTTACCTTTCCTTTTTTGTTTCTCCTTTTGAGTTCTCACACTAGGGAGACAACATGATATTTACACATGTGGATCTGGTTTATTTCCCTTACGAGTATATCTTCATTTTTATAAATAAAAATAGTTTAGTTTTTCTTTCTTGATAACTGAGTAATACTCCATTGTATAAAAACACATCTTTTTCATCCAGTCCTTACGTGACGGGCATTTGGGTTGTTTCCAAGATTTGGCTATCACAAATTGTGCTGCTATAAACACAGGTACATATATATCACTATGGTATGATGTTGTCAGTTATTTTTCAAAAATTCCCAGAAGGGGGATAGCTGGATTGAATGGGATTTCCAGTCCTAATTTTTTAAGGAGTCACCACACTGATCTCCATAGTGCTTGCACCAGTCTACATTCCCACCAGCAGTGGAGAAGGGTTCTTGCTCCCCGCAGCCTCTCCAACATTTGTTGTTGGATGATTTCTTTATGATAGCCATTTTTTGTGGGGTGAGATGGTATCTCAGCATTGTTTTAACTTCATCTCACGAATGACAAGTGATATGGAGCATTTTTTCTTGTATTGATTAGCTTCTTGTATTTCTTCCTCTGATAAGTGTGTGTTTGTCTAAGATGCTCATTTCTGGATTGGGTCTTTAAATTTTGGGGCCCTAATGTCTTTTAGTTCTTTATAAATTCTAGAGAGAAGACCTTTGTCTGAGTGCTTATAAGTTAAGATTTTTTCCAAATTTGTAGGTTGTCTTTTCACTCTGTTGGTAATTCCTCCTCCTCCTCCTCCTCCTCCTCCTCCTCCTCCTCCTTTTGTAATTTCTTTTGATGTGAAAAAACTTCTCAAAAAGAAGAAGTCCCAGCTGTTAATTCTCTCAAATATTACCTGTGTGATTCGATTTTTGTTCGTGAACTCTTTGCCTACCCTTATGTCTTCCAGAGTTGCTCCTACTTTCTCTTCCAGGAGATTTAGTGTTTCTGCTTTAATGTTTAGATCTTTAATGCACTTGGAGTTTTGTTTAGTGCATAGTGACAGACCTGGATCAAGTTTTATTTTTCAGCATATAGAGAGCCAGTTTTTCTAGCACCATTTGTTAAAGAGGCTATCTTTCTTCCGGTAGGCATCTTTGTCAAAGATAAGGTGGCTGAGTGTGTTTGTAGAGAATTCTGCATCTTCTAATCTATTCCACTGATCCTCAGGTCTATTTTGTTGCCAGTACCATGCTTATTTTATCACAGTAGCCTTATAGTATAATTTCAAGTCAGGAATTGTAATGCCTCCTGCCTTGTCTTTGTTGCCCAGGATAGCCTTTGCTATTCTAGGTCTTTTCTAGTTCCAAATAAATTTTAGGAACGATTTCTCTAGGTCTGTGAGGTATGTTGGTGGTAGTGTGATAGGGATTGCATTAAATCTGTACAGCAATTTTGGGAGTATGGCCATCTTCACAACGTTGTTTCTTCCTATCCAGGAACATGGAATATCTTTCCATTTTCTGAAATCCTCTACGATCTCTTTTTTAAGAGTACTGTAATTTTCCTTGAAAAGATCTTTGACTTCTTTAGTTAGATTAATTCCAAGGTATTTCATTTTCTGCGGTGCTATATAAAAGGTATTGTTTCTATAATTTCCCTCCCAGTGTGTTTGTTATCTTTGTAGAGGAAAGCTATTGACTTTTGGGTACTAACTTTGTATCCTGCTATGCTACTGAATTTGTGTATCAATTCTAGTAGGTTCTTGCTGGAGTTTTTTTGGATGTTCCAAATAAAGTATCATGTCATCTTCAAATAATGATAGTCTAACTTCTTATCTATTCTTATTCCTTTTATTTCTTTTGTCTAATGGCGCTAGCTAATGATTCCAGAACTATAATGAATAGGAGTAGTGACAGAGGACATCATTGTCTTGTACCTGATCTGAGAGTAAAAGATTTCAGTTTTTCCCCATTTTGAATTATGTTACCAGTTGGACTGTCATAGATGGCTTTTATCAGATTGAGGAAAATGCCATCTATTCCAATTTTCAGTAGGACTTTGATCATGAAGGAGTTTTGGCTTTGTCAAAGCCTTTTCTGCATCAATTGAGATGATCATTTGGTTTTTGGATTTGGCTCTATTGATATAGTATATTACACTTATAGATTTGCATATGTTGAGCCATCCTTGCATCCCTAGGATGAATCCTACCTGGTCATAATTTATAATCTTCTTGATGATTTGCTGTATTCTATTTGCTAGGATTTTTTTGAGGATTTTTGCACTTATTTTCATGAGGGAGACTGGACTGTAGTTCTGTTTTTTAGTTGCATCTTTCTCTGGTTTTGGTATCAGTATAATACTTGCCTCTAAGAATGACTTCTGGGAGAATTGTTTTCTTTTCCATTTCATTGAAGTGTTTGAAGAGTACTGGGATTATATCTGCTGTGAATTTCTTATAGAATTAGTCTGTGAATTCATCAGGACCCGGACTTTTCTTTGTTGGTAGGGTTTTATTACATTTTGAATTTCATTAGCTATTATTACGTTATTGAGTGTTCTTATATCCTCTTGATTCAGTTTTCGTAATTTGTACCTTTCTAAAAATCTGTCCATTTCTTCTGTACAGTGTTATTTTATATTTCAACATTTGCTTGCATTTTGTCTTCCTGTCACTTAGGATGAATCTTTTGTTTCTATAAACACATGTTATGGCTTGTGTTCAGATGTTGCCCCAAAGCGTCATCCCGTCATGGGGGAGGGGCAAGCTTTTCAAGAGTTGGCTGAATCTAGAATTTGTGATTGATTCATAGTCCAATGCTAGTATTAAGGGTGAGTGCTACACCTGCCTTAGGGCAGGTAGCCTGAATACCACATATGGGACAGATAGTCTTGTTTGTATCTTGTTGCTTTTGCTGTTTTCCACTACCCTGAATGACTGCTCTTCTGCCATATGCCAACCTGCCTTAGAGACAATTATGGACGAAAACCGCTACAAACTGTGAGCTAAATAAACCTTTTCCCTTTAACTCTGAGTGTTGGAGTATTTTGTATTAGCAACAAGAGAAAATTATGACAATACACTTCAGGTTAAGACAATACATATTCACTTCTAATGGCGTATATTACTTTTTTTTTTTGTAAGAGCAAGATCATGCTTTGATGATAAAAGAGGTGCAATCTTGAGTGTGACACAGTACAATCAACAGCTATCTTTCTATCAAAACTGTAAAGGAACCAAAAGGGAAGAAGAATTTGACATCGTTCCTGGAGATGGAAAGTACGTAAAAAAGTTTTTCAAGAGTGAGTGAGGGGGCTGGGGAGATGGCTCAGTAGAATAAGTGCTTCCTTGGCAAGCGCAAGGGTCTGAGTTCAATCCCCAGTTCCGAAAAAAAAAAAAAAAAAAAAAAAAAAAAGAGTGAGTGAATAGTCACTAAAATTCTTATAAAGGAAAATCCTGAGAACAGTTGCAGCCAAGTTTTAGACTTTAAATTCCCATATAAAAACAGAGGAGCAATTACAGTTTATAGCAAAGTATAGCCCATGGAAGTATTTAAAATATAACTAGGTGATAAGAATATCAAAAGGAATAGGTTTCAGTGTCTTTGTAGGAGAAACAGATGGAGACAACAAGGTAAACAATGAAAGTTAAAAAAGGAAAAGTTATTTAATGGAGAACCTAAGAGGTCCAAGTAACAGCACCTGAAGTGAGAGGGGTCTGTCAAGGGAAGTACAAGTGAGTGCCTGCACTGAGGTCTATGTGAAGGAAGGTGTGTCCCTTGACATGGACTTTGCAGACCGAGCCACAGACCTCCTCTCAGACAGGCCTCACAGGAAAAATGGATCAGCAAATGGGGCATAACAGACATAAAGAGGAAATGCATAGATGGAAGCAGAACAGACAATAGGATCAGGAAATTTCAGGAAAAAAGCCATGATCTACAAAATGAATACAATAGGAATCTCAATGAGGTTAGAAGAGCTACCCTAAACCACACCTAAAAGTTTTATAAAACTATTCAACTGTGATGGTGCATGCCTGCTATCCCAGAATTTAGAAGGTGAGGCAGGAGAAAACCCAGAGTCATCCTGGGGTATACAGTGAGTTCAAGGCCAACCTGATCAGAGTAAGACTCTAAAACCAAAGGGAAAGTAGTTTTATTAAACCAAACTAATGTAAAAATAAAAAACAGAAACATAACAAGGCAAAACACCAAAGTTATTAAGAAAAACCTTACAAACAATGAAAATGAGACAGAGACCACTCTATTACAAACAAAGCCTTAGCCTGTTACACATTAAAAGCATGATTTGTGTTTTCTTCTGAGGTGGTCAGGGAGTAATAAATGTCATTTTTACTTAAAACAAAACAAAGACTCTTCACTTGGCCCTTCAGATGTCCAATATGTAACTAAAAACAGAATAAGGTTTTACCTTCATTTTGTCCTTTGTCACTTTAAAACTTTAAAAAGGTTGGATCCCTGCTTAGCTCTACACATATGATGTTAAACATTATGCCCAGAAGTCTCCAGTGATTGTTTTAAATCTACAGTCACCTGGATTCCTGCAGAATCCCCACAAAACAGACTGGCCTCAGCAGAAATAATCATCTCATGGAGACAACAGTACAGCCCCCCCTTGTACAACCAGAACAGAGAGAATGAACCCTGGACCTGGCTTGCCTGGGACTGGTTTCTTTCTTGTTCACACAGGTCAGTCAGAACCTCATTATCAGGGCTCTACACTCACAGCCCTCAAGCTGCAGCCTATTCCTTCTGACTTTCATTTTCTGACTCTCTCATAAATCTGCCTATGCTTACACTGACAGGTCCTGGAAGGACCCTGTGTAAGGAGAGCCCATGAACCTACACCACCAGGCAAGTAAGGCCCTGTGTCTCCTTAGATGCCTTCTGTGGAGAGTTATCAACCCTACTCCATGGGGTAAGCTAAAGTCTCACCTCCTTGGGGAACCTCTTTCTACCCTGTGTGGTGACAAAAACAACAAAAGGTATGCACAGACTCAAATATAAGTGTAACAGTTAACTGACTGTGTCAACTTGAGTAAGAAACATCAAAACTGGATCAGCATAATCCTGGGTATGGAAGACCCACCCTAGGGAGGCTTGTTGCCTGAATGCTATAAAATGGAAATAATAAAGGAAGGCTTTCTTTGGTTTCTTTGGAAGAACTCCAGTCTTCACCTTGGGCACCACCTCCTGACTTCAAGCACAGACTTCTTTAGCCTTGTGGCACCAGCATAGACCTTTGGCTCCAGCACAGACCTTTCAGCCTTCTAGTATAGACCCTTCAGCCTACTGACGACTCTTGCAGGACTCTGCAGTGAGCTCCTGGCCTCCAGCTGGATCCTTCAGATCATCAATGCTTCGACAGAAGTTTTGTATTCTTCCACATCTAACTTCTGGGGCCAGCCACAGTAACCAAATCTTGTAAATTCTTACATATGTATATCATGCATTAACTCTATTTCTCTAGTAAGCACTGACTAATGCTGTAAGCTAAAGTACAGAAGAGAAGGTATAATAATGCATGAGGGAACAATACAAATTACAATAATCAAACAGAAAACTTACATTATAGAATTCTAAGACTGAAAACAAAAAATCCACTTAGGAAGTGAAAATAAAGACATATAAAAGTGAATAAACACAACAAATAATGCCCTAAACAAAATGTGAAAGAGAAATTTTAAATAAAAAATAAAGAAAAAGTGATTTGTGACTACATGGAAATGTGGGAGAGGCAAAGATATAATCTACAGATAATAGGTAATAGAATAATAAAATCCTTGAAAAATAAAATTAGAGGAGTAGGAATTTCTGCCGACTTCCGGGAACCCCAGACACAGTCCTAGCCCAGGTCC
>NW_004524602.1:1466115-1486965 GCF_000260255.1 Octodon degus
TCACAAGTCTGCATCTTGTACAGCAATTAACCACTAAGAAGAATATATGTAGTGTATTATTTGTTGAAACTGTACTTTCGATTTGATTTGAAACTGTCTCACTGCTATATGTTTATCAATAAAACTTTGAAAAGAAAAAAAAACAAAAAAAACAATTTACGAAACAAATAAAAAAAAAGAAAAATAAAATTAGAGAGATGAGATTACATATTAAAAACTTTAATTCAAGAAACCTTAATGAAAAGAACATAATTAAAGATTACTGGAAACACTAACCCACCCATAATGGCTAATATGAAGACACGGACTACTAAAATTTCTGTTTTCTTTTTTTTAAAGAAAAAAATCTTTGGGCATTAGGGGCAGAAAAAGCAAGTGACTTACAAGGGGGAAATTAGAATCTTCACCTTTATGAAAGCAACATTTCACACATGAAGTTATACATGTAATATATGCAAAGAGACATGGAAGCTAAGGGGTATACACCTAAGTACAATTAATTTTCAAGTACAAAGAGCACAAATAAACTGCTATCAACGTTAAAAAAAAAAAAAACTTCAGAAGGATTTCAAGTTTGAGCCAAATCCAGGCAACTTAGCAAGACAAAAATAAAGGGTCAGGAATGTAGCTCAGTGCAAAGGTCCTGGGCTTAAGCCTCAGCACCACATTAATAAATAAACAACCTCAGCAACTTACAAGCTTTTCCTGAAGAATTTCCTAAAGAAAATGCCACAGAAAACCAAAATGAGTGAACAGACATGAACTTAAGATGAATGGTGAACACTATACATATACTGACATAAGACTAAATTTGGTACAAAAAGTACAAACACAGATGGAATACCAAAGTTGTTAAACAAAACTAGAGTCCTAAATTTGAACTGGAAGAATTTATAAGGCAATTTATTTTAAAAAGACAAAAATATATCTATACATACATATATAGGTACCTATAAATCTATATATATATAACATATATATCTGTATATATGAATGTGTGTAAATACATTTACACAAATTATATCATATATATCTTACTTCTTTACTAATTTTATTCACAATTACCAACCCAGCAGGAATGATCATCCCTGACAATGCTGAAATATCATTTCTCAGTTAGTACCCAGGGCTTACCAAAGTGTTTTATAATAAGGCTAACCACTGTATCATACTGGATAGCAGGAAATTATCAATATGACTCTGACCCATGTCAAAAGAACTTGAGAACAAACTTTTGGAGGCTCCTACTCAGTAAAAGATAATATAATTTGAGCTTCAAAAAGAAAACTTTTTGGTCTTCTGAATTAAGTGCTGACATACATACCTGTATTGATGCAATTACATTACTTGCCTAGTTCTCTTATATTGAGGTTAACTGCAAACCAAAATGATGTTTAACCCAAAATTCCTAAGTAACAGTGCTGACCAAAAGAGCCACACTCTGCTCTCTGGAGCTACCTTAATACAAAGCCTCCAGTGCCCTTCCCCTCATCCCCAGCCACTTCTGTCATGACAAGAAGCACACCAGTAGCTCCATCCACAAGCTGTAGGTTGGGAAATTCCTCTGACTGGTCTAGTCCCAGCATCCAGCTCTTTATATATGAGTGTCCCTTGCCTTTGTTCTACATAATTATATTTCCTAACTTTCTAATAAGTTTACCTTTTTAAATAACCAACTATTCTCAGAGCCCAGTCTAATCAGCATGCAATAAATTTTTTTTTCTTCTTTTTCTATATGTACGACAAGGTATACAGGTCTCACTACATAGATCAGACTCATAGTGATTCTCCTGTTTTCAGCCTCCCAAGTGCTGGGATTACAGGTATGCACCACCACACTCAATCTCAATCGCCATCTTAGCACACCCCATGAGCGGGGCTGGCACAGCAGGTCTGGGATCAAACTGGGGCTGCTGTGCTCTGCCTAAGCAGGCACTTTAGTCTGCTGAGCTACTAGGCTGGCCCTTTAATAAATTCTTAGCAAAAGGAAAAAAAGTAAATTTTACCTATGCAAAATTACCACAAGGAAATGAGAGATTAAAAAAGTAATTCTTTATGAAGAAATTCACTAGAGTGAGATGCATAGTAAAATATCAACAGCAGGGCTGGCAAAATAGCTCAGCAGACTAAGCGCCTGCTTAAGCAATTGCAGGGACCAGGGTTTGATTCCCTCTGGCTGGGTACACCTAGTGGGCATGGTGGCACATGCCTGTAATCCCAGCACTGTGAAGGCCGAAAATAGGAGGATCACTACAATCTAAGCTGTGTAGTGAAACAAATGTATTGTGCCAAATACATTTACAAAAAAAAAAAAAAAATCAACAGCAGGGCTGGCCAGATAGCTCAGTGGATTCAAAGTGCCTGCTTAGGCAAACATGGGGACTGGGTTTGATCACTGGTGTGCTAGTTCTGGTCCTGCCCCCGCTCCTGCCCCTGGGGGCGCACTAACATGGCAACTGAGACTGGGCCTGGTGGCACATGCCTGTAATCCTAATGCTGGGAAGGCTGAAAATAGGAGGATCACTATGAGCCTGATCTGAGCCTGATTTGTTTTTCTATTAACAAAAGCAGATATAAATCTTAGTTAACAGGGCCTATTTAATAATAGACCCTGTATTAAATATATTAAAAAAATGAATGAAAAATCAACAACAGAGAATTAATTATAAAAATTATGGATGACACATTAAAATGATACTATACAAATGTGATTTATTTTTACATGTAAAGATATTTTAGCAGTTCTAGTTGTATGAATCTGTGAGACTAAAATACAAAGAGCAGAAAATTAGATGAAAATGTTTTGTATCTTGGCATTCTATAATATAGAATGGCACTGTATAATACTAGAATTCTGGGAAGCTTAAATAGGAGGATCATGAGTCCCGGTGTAACCTGGGCAACTTAAATTTAATTTTTTTCTTTTAATTTGGGGCTGGGGTGATAGCTTAGCAGTCTAAGAGCCTGCCTGGCAAGTACAAGGACCCGGGTTTGATCTCTGGTACCACATGCCATACCAGCCCCAGAACCCCAGGTGCTCTGTGCAAGTCCCAAAACCAGGTGTGATGGTACATGCCTATAATCCCAGCGCTGGGGAGGCTGAGACAGGAGGATCACTAGGAGTCCGAGCTGCATAGTGAGACCCTATATCAAATTAATTAATTAAAAATTAAATTTAAAAGTTTTAATGGCTAGTGATATAATTCAGTACAAAGACCTTCATATTCAATCCCTAGTATTAAAATCAAGTTAACCAGAATTACTTAAACTCTATGAAATTAATCATACTAATGCTATTAAAGACATAAAAGGAAAAAGCAAGTTCTATAGTCAATTTACATAAGGTTATAATTATAGGATTATTTGTTCTATAGAAAAATGATCACCACTTAGAAAATATACTCAGCTTTTGTACCTATTCACAATTCTATTATGACACAGGCACAGATTAAGACAAAGATACACTCTTTAAGACAAAGTAACTATGATTATTTCATTTTCAAAATGTAAATCACTCAGGACCAAACTCTTCACAAAATTGCTAGGGAATCTCCTTCCTTCCTGATGACCTAAAAATAGAATTTCTAGCTTCAAGAAATCCTGTTTGATGAAAGTCCTACTTTTCTATTAACAAAAGCAGATATAAATCTTAGTTAACATTTGATATTGTCGATTCTAAATAAGGATTAACAGCAGACACTGTTTTCCTTTAGATGCAAAAAAAACAGATTAAAAAGAAACAGCAGTGAACTGTAATTGAAGACATTTATACCAAGGCAAAATCTGAAACTCATAACTGAGTGACTTTTCTGATTCTTCCTCTTCCAATTAGTAAAACAGAGATCAGAGAACTTGGCAGTGTGACATCTACCTATAATCCCAGGTACTCAAGGGCTGAGGCAGGAACACTGAAAGTTCAAGACTAGTCTAGGCAATCTAGTGAGAACCTATCTCAAAATAAAAAAAGTAATCCCTAGGCTCAATCCCCTGTGTTGTGAGGAAAGAGGGTAAAAATGAGGAAGAAAAAGAAGATTGAGAATAAATTCTAAGGTTCCCTTTTTATAATATTCTAAATGTTAAAAAGTGCAAAAGCTACTTGATGATGGTTATGTAATTATATACATACAAACTATAGCTGTTAAGTCACAACTGTAAATTCTTATTCAAAAACATTGCTATACTATGAAACACTAACAATGTACATACAGAAACAAATACCTATGCAGACATGATCTCATCAAAGTTTATACCCTTCTGATTCTTTTAATTACCTTTTATGGCATACCCAACTAAACTCCTGGCCTTTCTAACATAACTTACTACATTAAATGAAATAATTCATGCTGAGGTTTATGACATTGATATTCTATCAGACTTACTAAAGATTTGTGTATTTCAATATTTTTTAAAAGAGACATAAAAAATTAAGCTACAGAATGTTTCACAACCCTTGGAAAACAATGCAAAACTTCTAAAACTAGAAGCACAAAAATAAAAATGATACAGGATTTTGTTAAGCTAACATTTTTACAGACCTAAAATTTGTCTCACAATAAAGATACTTCATAAAATATGGCATAGAGAAGCAAAAAAAATCTGCTTCATATTATTTTAAAATATAATAACATACATATGGAGCTGGGAATTTTCAAGGACATTAATCTCAGATCAAAAGTATTAAAATCATTGTTCAGAAAAAGGGAACAAGACTACTACAATTCCATAAATGTATTTTTTAAATAAAATTCTTCAATAGAACTTTAATGTCATATATCAGAAGCTAATTTCTCTGGAGCCAAAAGTTCATTTACCAGACCAAAGTAGGTGCCAAGTTACAAATCTATGCGAATAAGAAAATACAAAATAATACTTTCCTCTCTTTATTTAGAGAAAAAAACCTCACCTATTTTGGTCTCAATTTTATCCTGTACCTTCTAAATCAATTTTGTAATTCAAAATTAAATATTAGGACTAGGGAGATAGCTCAGGGGAATAAGTGCCTGCCTGGCAAGTGCAAGGTCCTAAATTTGATCCACAGTACAAAAAAAGAAAGAAAAAAAGAAAAGAAAGAGAGAAACAAAAAAATCAGTATTGCTTTATTGGATAATAAATTTATTTAATTTATGGATAATAAAATACCATTTTTCCTTCAATTTTTCAAAATATCTCAAAATGTTGTATTCTTTTTCAGGTTGCCAAGCACAGTAATAAATAACATCAGCCAGAAGCACTTTCAGCTTTCCTCTCTGTGCTGTAGCAGAACAAGGACAGGGTGGAGGCTGGAGGCCAGAGGCTGAGGACTTGGGGTGTGTATTTGTGGCTCTGGATGATTTTTAGATAAAGTAAGCACCAAGGGATGCAAGAGCAAAACAGCTGTGGAGATGTCTGGGAAAGAAAAGCATGGGACAAAAAAAAAAAAAAATTGAAGGATAAAAAAGAAAACTCAGGTTCAGTTGTGTCACATCATAGACTTTTTAGACAGCACTTTACCATATATTCTCAATAATACCCTCACAAGTACAGCATACTAAACACAGCCATAGTTCAGCTCAATTTATGATCACTTACTTCAATACCTACTGCGCACCAAGAGTTAGGCTAACTGCTTAAGGGAAGAGGAACAATTTGTTGGATGTCAGAGTTTTACTCAGAACAAGACCAAAAACTGCAGTGTTGATCTGTATCACTCCTCCAGAAAGCTATTATAGCAGATTATCCCTCACAAAGAGTTTGAGGGAACTCTTAATAACTGATGTGTAAAAGTGATTTCCCCCAATGGCATTAGCTACATCACACAGACTCCTTAGATATGATCCAAATATTTTTTCAAAAATGAAAGCACTAGAGAAAAATTCCTATTAAAATGAACCTGTTCAGAGAATTGAGAAACAGAAATTTATCCCAGGTGAACTCACGAGACACTTACTAGTGCTTCTCAAGTGGTAACATAATATATAAAGACACTCATCAAGAAATGTCCTAAAGAATAAAAACTTTACATTTTTCATTACATTTAGATTTTGAAAAATTAAACAAGCACAGCAAAAAAACTTTAAACTAGATAGGCCATTTTAATTATTCTAAAGAGTGAACTCTGTCAAGATCCCTTCTACAGATATAGGATACACTTAGGTTTTTATCAGTTACAATCTATGTATTACACTGTTTAAAATGACAGAGGAGATAAATGAAGCTAATGAAATACTACAAAACAGGCACCATGAGAAAGAGAAAGAGCCATCTTCTGATAAGGATGATAGTCCACCATCTGTCCCCCTGTCATTCGGTGACAATTACAAATACTCCATCAGTTTTCCAATAGGTGGAGATGATGAATGAGGCAAAGCCTTCTTCTACAGATTCTGATGCTCCTTCCTGATCCAATCTGAGGTTTAACAGATGACTCAAAGAAAGGCCCAGAGTTCAACGGCTTATTAATTCATTATGCTCAGAAGAACAAGATAGGTCTGAGCTCAATACTGCAACTCAGAATGGTTCAACTGTACTGAAATAGCTCTTGGAATTAAAGGGGTTTGTTTTCTCAGAATACTCAGGTTTCAAATATAATAAATTGTATTACTATCAGGTTCATCCTTAGAAATAATTTCATGAAAATAATGAAATAATTTCAAGAATCAAGCAACAATAATGCTATATGTCACAAGTAACATCACTCTTTAATGCAAGGTTTGACAGAGATAATAGTCAGAGGCAGCCCTCCTCAGCATCAAATAAGTGCCTTCCTTGGCACTAGGTGACAGACATATGAGGGGTCAGTTGTGTCACGTCATACCCAGAGCACTCAAGCCTCTGTGTTACACTAAAAAGAATACAGAAAAATGTACACTACACGTACATGAAAGAAAAAGAAAAGACACACTATACTCATGTTAGACAAGGCAGGCTTCAAAGGAAAGAACATCAACAGATATAACAGAGATCATTCCATAATAGTGAAATGGCTAATTAACCAAGAGGATATAATAATTTTTGGCATTTATACACCTAACAAGGACATTTAAAGCTACATGTAACAAAGGCTGATAAAACTGACAACAGAAGTAGTGACGATTAAGAAATTTAAAAACCCTTCTCTCAAAACCAGAGAACAGTTAGACAAAATAGCAACAATACATTATAAGGAAACTTTTGATGGGATGGATGTGTTTACTGTCTTGATTATGGAGATGGTTTCATGGGCGTATGCATGTGCCCAGACCTACTAAATTATATAGCTAAAAGTAAGCAACTTAAAGACTGACAGTTATATATTACTTAAAAGCTCTTTAAAAATAATACATTTCTAAGAAAAAGCTGTTCCTAACCTAATAAAGGAAAGAAGTTGCTCAATTTTCAAATTTCTTACAGTAAGACATAATGCTATGAACACAACATTGTATGACGTACTACAATACTCTGGTTTATTTCAGAAAAAAACCCTCAACTAAAAGACAGATACAAAAGACTAATATAACAGAACAAAATCTATCCATAAGCTATTAATAAAGAAATCCATCTAAAACCAAAGAGAATAAAGGATAAGAAATGGAAGTATTATGACCAAAATAGGATGTAACTAAAAAGGGAAATCGAAAAAAATTACCAGTAGTTATTAACTACAAAATGATTTGAAAATTAAAACAACTTCCTGGAAAACTCTCAGCAGAGCTCGTGCATCTGGGACACCCTAAAGTCAGGACTTTTCTTTGCACACCTGAGGCCACCCCTGGCAGCTCTGCAGCTGTTATCATGCCACACAATGAATATACTGAATTACACCATAAATGCTACGAGTACTGCTTGGATTACCATGCGAAAAAGAGAAAGAAGGAAAGTCAAGAGGCTCTAAATGTTCAAAGAAGGCAAATAAATAAATAAATAAAATAAGATTGGCCTAAAGGCTAACCTCTACCACAAACAGTGCAATGTGGAAAAAATACAAATGAAGAAGATTATCAAGATGCATGAAAAGAGAAACACCAAACAAAAGAATGATGAAAAGATTCCACAAGGAGCAGTACATGCCTACCTGCTGGACAGAGAGGGACAGTCTCGTGAAAAAGTACTTTTCAACATGATTAAACAGAAACAAAAAGGCAGGAAAATGGGAAGTTCCTCTGCCCAAAGTTCATACCCAAGGAGAAATGGAAGTATTAAAAATTATTTAAACTGGAAAGGGAAAAAACAAAGCATGAAAGAGGATGGTTACTAAAGTCTGCTTTGTTGGAGATGGCTTTACAAGTAAACCACCTAAATATGAAAGATTCATTAGTCCAATGTGCTTACATTTAAAGGCCCATGTAACACATCCTGAACTGAAAGCCACTTTTTGCCTGCCAATAAGTGGTGTGAAAAAAGATTCCTTCATCACCACTGTATACAACTTTGGGTGCTATTACCAAAGAAACAGTGACTGAGGTGAACATGAGTGAGTTGGGCTTTGTGAGACCAGGAGGCAAGCTTATTTGGGGTAAATATGCCAAGGTAACCAACAATCCTGAAAATGATGGATGAATCAATGCAGTCTTACTATTTTTTTTTTTTTTTTTTGCGGAACCGGGGAACTTGCACTTGCCAGTCAAGCGCTTATCCTACTGAGCCATCTCCCTGGCCCAGTCTTACTAATTTGACAGATGTTTCATGAAATAACTTCTTAAACTTATTGAAGAGTACAGACCAATCAGGAAAACCATAACTTGAATACTGCTGAGCAACTCTCATGACAACACTCATCAAGAAAACTATTTATTAAATTGTAAAAGTATTAAAATGGCCCAGTTTTACAAATTGGTCTTTTATTAGGGGTCTGCTAAAGCTTACATGTTAGTGAGATTGAACCATTTGAAAAAGTAAACACCACTCTTTGCATTAAAGAGTGGGTACTCAGCAACATAGATCTCTCATTCCTAAAAAGCCACCAGTATTTAAAGTCAGTGCAAACTTAATTTAGGGGTCTAGGACTAGGAAATCTGCTGAAGTCTCTTTTACCTCATCACTTAGCATTAGTCCTTAAAAAAAAAAAAAAAAGTAAGTTTTAAATTTATTATCAATATAATCTATTTATGATACTTTAACAATGGTATTAGAAGTTTATTTAGATATTTAGATAATTCCAACTTAGTTGCGCTGATTACTTGAAAAGAAACTTTGTTTGCAGTTAAATAATATAAGAAAGGGGCTGGGGAGATAGCTCAGTAGAATAAGCGCTTCCCTGGCAAGCGCAAGGGCCAGAGTTCAATTCCTGGTTCTGCTAAATAAATAAATAAAATACGAAGGTTAAATTTTAGGCGTGCATCTCAAGTTTTGTGATCTGAATTCAATGGTCATGGCTTATAAAAAGAAAGAAAGAAAGAAAGAAAGAAAGAAAGAAAGAAAGAAAGAAAGAAAGAAAATTCTCAGCAGAAGAAAAACAAGATTTTAAGCCAAAATCAGAAGACACAAAAAAGGTCACGAAATATTCATCAATGGAACAATAAACCAAGAAGCTATAATTATTATAAATATATGCGACCCTGAACATTGGAGCATCTAATTTTATACTACAAACACTACCAGGCAAAAAAGGAAAAGAGAGGCTCCAGGACAGTAATAGTGAGTGACTTCAATAGCCCACTCTCATCAGTGACTTCAATAGCCCACTCTCATCAATAGATAGATCTCTCTCTCTCTCTCTCTCTCTCTCTCTCTCTCTCTCTCTCTCACACACACACACACACACACACACACACAATCAACCAAGAAACATCAGGGTTAAATTACCCTTTACATCAAACGAACTTAGCAGACATCTATCTACACAACATTTTATCCAACAGTTGTAGCGTACATTTTTTTTGTCAATACTGGAAGTTTTTCAATATAGGTAATATAATTAGGAATAAATAAAGTCTTAACAAAATCATATCAAATTCTTTCTTGCATCTTATCAGATCACAATAGAATGAAACTATAAATCAACAAGGAAAGAAACTACAGAAAATATACAAACATGAGGACTGAACACTTTTGAGCAAGCAATGTGTCACTGAAGAAATAAAGAAGAATTTCAAAATTCATTGATTCAAGTGAAAGTATAAACACTATATATCATAATCTGTGGGATATAGTGAAAGCAGTTCTAAGAGGGGCATTTATAAATATGGGTGCCCTAGCGAAATTAGAGAAGATAGCAAAGGACCAAGCCCTGGGGTATGCCAATGTAAAGAAGTAGAGGAGGAAAGAAAAATCTAGTAAATGACAGGGAAAGACTTACCAGAAAGCTAGAAGAAAACTCAGCAGACTAGTATGCTAGAGGCTAGATAAAGAACATGTTTCAAAAAAATGAGTTATTTCCACATGTTCTCACTTACATGAGGACATTTAAATGTTGTCTTATGTAAGCAGAAGGTAGAATAGTGGTCATCAGAGGCAGGGAATAGTGCTGAAAGGGTGGAGAGAAAATAGCTAACAGATAAATAGGTATCACTGAATAGGAGTTAGCATTGTAGGACAACTATGGTTGACAATGGTTCATTGTATATTTTAAAAAGCTACTAAGAACATTTTTAATGTTTCCCAAATCAGAGAAATGGTAAGTATTTGAGGTGATAAATATGCCATTTACTCTGATCTGATCATTGCATATTGTTTGTATGTATAGAGAAATAGAGTCTGAAAAGAAATATAAAAGGTCAACAATCCAAAATGCTAGTTCTTTGAAAAGATGAATAAAATTGATGAATCTTTAGCTAAGCTAACCAAAAGATAGAGAAGATCTAAGTAAAATTAGAGTCAAGAAAGGGGGAACTTCAGATACAGCTAAAATTCATAGGAACATTACAGAGTATTTGAAAAATAATATGTCAATAAATTGGAAAATCTGGAAGAAATGGATAAAGTTCTGGAAACATAGGATGTAACACAACTAAAACAAGAGAATATTAAAAATCCAAAAACACCAATAACAAGCAATGAATTGAAGCAGTAATAAAATGCCTCACAATAAAAATTTAAACAGGGGCTGGGGAGATGGCTCAGTGGAATAAGTGCTTCCCTGGCAAGAGCAAGGGCCTAAGTTCAATCCCTGGTTCCACCAAAAAAAAAAAAAAAAAAAAAAAAAACACTTAAACAGATCAAAATAAACAATGAAACTGAAATGGTAACAAAGTCTCCCAACGAAGAACAGTACAGGACTAAATGAAATCACTGCTGAATTTTATCAGACCTTTAAAGAATAATAATGTTTCTCAAATTATACCATAAATTAGAAAGGGACAAAATGCAAAGTCATTCTACAAATCCAGTAGTACTAACCTACCAGAGCCTAATAAGAATACCATGAAAAGAATGCTCCAAACCAATACCCCTGATAAACTTAGATGAAAACTCTTCAAAAAGCACTAGCAAAGCAAATTCAACATCTCATTAAAAAAACTAAACTCCATGATCAAGTTGGTTTCATTGCAGGGATGCAAGGGTTGTTCAATACAACTAATAATAAACATAATACAGTACATAAATAAAATGAAAGATAAAATTTACATGTTCATCAATAGAAAAAGTCTTTTGATAAAATCCAACATCCTTAGGGCTGGCGAGATAGCTCTGTGGACTAAGTGCCTGCCTAGGCAAGCGCAGGGACTGGGGTTTGATCCCTGGCACCATACATCATACTGACCCTGCCCATGGGCACACTGAGCCAGCCACTAAGTCCTGGTGTGGTGGCACATTCTTGTAATCCCAGCGCAGGGGAGGCTGAAAACAGGAGGATAACTACAAGTCTGAGCTGCATAGACAGACCCTATACCAAAAATATAAATTTTAAAAAATAAAATAAAATAAAAATAAATAAAATTCAACATTTCTGCATATACTCTGAATAAATAAGGTGTAGACAGATTGTGAACCAACATAATAAAAAACAATATATGACCAACCCGTGGCCAATATCATATCAAACAGGGAGAATATGAAAGCATTTCCTCCCAAGATAAAGGACAAGATGAGGTTGTCTACTAACACCATTTTTACCCAGTATAGACTGGAATCAGTACAGCAACCAAAGAGAAGGAAATGAAAGGGCAACAAATAAAAAAGGAAGAAGTCAAATTACTGCTGTTGGCAAACAATGTGACTCTGTACTTAGAAAACATTAGAGTACATCAAAGCCTTACAACTGATAAATTCACCGAAGTAGTAAGATAGAAAAATAAACATACAGAAATGGGTAGTTTTACTATACATCAATAATAAACATGCTGAGAAAAAAAACAGAAAATCAGTCTCATTCACAATAGCCTCACATACACATATACATGTACTTGTGATAATCACTATGCAATATATACAAACATTGAATCATCACATTTTGCGCCTTGAATATATGCAACTTATCAGTTATATCTCAATAAAACTCTAAACATTAAGATAGCAACTTTAAAGATTTGTGTATTGCACTAAAAAAAAAAAATTCTACAAAAGTATACACCAATAACATACAAGTGTACTGACAACCAAAACCTTCAAAGAAAAGATAATTTCTACTTTATGCAACAGCTTTCCAAAAATAAATGCAAAAATATGAAAAAATTAGCTGGCTTATAATCAAGTGAATAATCTTGGAATAAGAAAACCATAAATCTGAAACAAATTCATAGTTTTATTTTTATTTATTTATTTTTTATGCATTTAGTACAGGTCTACAGGGTGCCACTACACAAATTGGACTCACAGTGACCCTCCTGTTTTCAGCTTTCCAAGCACTGGGATTACAGGCACCTGCCACCACACCCAGTCTCAGTCACCATCTCAGCATGGCCTAGTAGCAGGGCCGGCACAGCATGTACAGCTGGGGATCAACAAAGGTCTCCACATCTGCCTAAGCATGTGTTTTAACCCACTGAGCTATCTAGCCAGCCCTTGAATTCATATATTTTTTAAAATCACCAAGTAACTTTAAATTAGGAAAATTAATAAGAAAAGAAAATCCTATAGTTGCCCAATTAAATTTTGTGGAAAATTCTTTTTGCTTTTGTTAAAGCAATTTTGTAAAAATAGATATCAGATGAAGGAAAAGTCCAATAAAAGTAAAGTGACTATTATGTTGACCATCTTACAAAATTAGGACTACAAGGAAAATTCCTTGACTATAAAGACATATAATTTAACTAAATTAAAACTGACAAAAGAATGAAGGCAAAATAAAATCTTAATATTATTCAGCTTAAAATGCCAAATTACTTTTGACAAATTACTGAATTAACTGGTTCACTTTGCACTCCAAACTTTGTAGCTAATTAATACAGTTGAAAATATGTTGACAATAAACTGCCTGCCTTAATTATGTGCATTAGGTCAATTCGACAACTCTAAAACTACATGACTTTGTTTTAGAATTATGTAGGATTTTCTTATTTCAAGAAACATATTAAAAACTATATGCAGGCCGGGGAGATGGCTCAGTGGAATAAGCGCTTCCCTGGCAAGTGCAAGGGCATGAGTTCAATCCCCGGTTCCACAAAAAAGCCAAAAAACAAAAAACAACTATATGCAACTATTTGAGCAATAAGTTCTGTAAGCAGATATGCATCTATTTTAATTGTAAAATTAGGCACCCATAGAAATGCAAACTTAAACATTAGCTTGTGCTAGACAATATATGTTCAAAGGTCTTGTGCAGTGAAATGTGGCTGAAAGGTTTTACACACTTATTTAATTTAACAGAGTTAAGAGACATGTCTAGGCAGCACACACACACTGTTTTATCCAAAATTAAGGTTTAAGTTCCTAAACTGTATTCATTACCTACTTAAAAATCTTACTTTGTAGTAAAGCAACTGCTTAAAATAGAAGATTTATGGAAGGGAATTTTTTTGTACTTTTACCAACCAACCAACAGATCTGCAAGAACCATACTTTAGTATTCTGATCTTGAACTTCTGATCAAGGCTTAGTATTTCCAAAACTCAATGTTTAATAGAAGAGAAGATCGTATGAGAAGTGATTGTGATTATAAGCAGTAAGAAAAAAAAAGCAGTGAGAGTGGAAAGGTCATACTGAAGAAAATGACAATCAGGTCTAAGTAAGCTAGTATTTCAAAATTATTAATGTGATTGTTTATTCTGCCATTTTTACACATGGTCTTTCCCCACAAAACCCAGTTAGAGAGCTAACTGGAGTATGTTTAAAAACAAATGCAAATTTGTAATAGCAGTTTCATGCTTGGAGAGCCTGTCATTTTGGTCTTCTGAATATGGGCTGCTTGTCATGACATGCCAGTTGCTGCTATGATGTCTCTCGGGTAGATGGTTATTCAAAAAGTAAGCGGTGGTGAATGAAAGTAAGAGACAGGAAAAGGAATATTGTGGGACTGTCCTGCTTCAAGGTTGTATATGGTGAGATTTTTGGACTTATGTGTAAACATAAGAAGTATACAATACTTTATGCCTATTTTTAAAATATATTCTAATTTTTAAATGTTTTTTATTATATTCTGTAGGGACTTAAAGTTCAGCATATCAATACTTGATGAAAAATACCTGTTCCATATTATGCCTAAGATGTTTGATATTCAGACAGATAGTGAGGTTAAACTTAACAGCCTAAGTTGTATGGTAATAACAATAAGCTTGTCTTCTGGAGGGTTAACAACCTAAGTTTGCAGACCAAAATTAGAGAAAAAGGAGGGCTACAAGGAAAGTCAACATTTTGGCCCTAGCCTTCCAAGGTCAATTAAGACTCAGGACATATGAAAACTTGTACTGTAATGTTATGTAACTCAGTAGTGTCCCAAATTTTCTGATCAAGGAGATTATGGGGCCAAAGAGAAAAGTGATCGATGATGTAGACTGTGCCTAAGGAGAGTCACATGGAGAGAAAACATTCTCTCAAACTTTCACAGAGAGCACATTGGCCAAGCAATGGCCATGACTCATCCACATGGCTGACACTGACAAAGGTTTTACAATCTGAGGTACAGGATCTCAGGATAAATCCTGAGGGGATTTCACTGACCTTATCAGACCCAAAAGCTACAACTCTTGTTGCATAGGTCCTGCTTTACCTTGGTCTTAACCATCCAGCAGAAAAGTATAAAAACGAAATGTAAGAAGTAAAGCCACACTGTTATGTTGAGCTGTAGGGGACTCAGGTCAACAATTTCTGACATTGCCAGTCAAGCAGAAGACCCAATACTATTATGGGCTACTGGACTCTTTTAGAATATTTTGCTCAGTTTGCACACCTATAATATTTAAATAACGGAACTTAACAACAAAAAGGGGATGCAGATGAATGTCCATTTTGTATCTGTGTATTCAAATGGCTAGGATCGATATGCAGTTACATTCTCTTAATGAATAGAGGGATTTGTTCTAATGGTGTATGTAAGTAGGATATCATGTCTGCATCTTGTACAGCAATTAACCACTAGGAAGAATGTATACAATGTGTTAATTATTGAAATTGTCCTACCAGTTTGGTTTGAAACTGTCTCATTGCTATTTGTTTCTCAATAAATTTATGGAAAAAAATAAAATTAAATTTAAAAAATGTTCAAATGATGGAAATAAAAAAGGGGATACAGATGAATGTCCATTTTGTATCTGTGTATTCAAAATGGTTAGGATAGATATATAGTTACATTCTCTTAATGAATAGAGAGATTTGTTCTAATAGTTTTTATAAATAGGATATCATGTCTGCATCTTGTACAGCAAATAACCACTAGGAAGAGAGTATGCAATGTGTTAATTATTGAAACTGTCCTACCAATTTGATTTTAAACTGTCTCATTGCTATTTGTTTCTCAATAAAATTATGGAAAAAAACAAAAAAGCAAAACAGAACAAAAAAAATGCAAGAAAAAGTTCTCCATAATAATCAACTTAAGACATGCAAAATAAATATGTGCAGCAAGGTTTACACATGAAGGCTTACAACCCGAATTATTATCCTGAGAGGTATTACCCTGAGATTTGATAAATTTATTTATCTTTCCTTTTAGTACATGCATATTCAACCCTTTAAGATTCAAAGTACAGCACTTATTGCAGTTTATGGAGGTAGGGAAAGAATTATGGTAGAATTAGTTCTCTTTTCCAGTCTTAAAGCTTAGTTACATGGTTAGAGGAAGGAGGCCAGAAAGGGTAAAGTAAATTTCATTTTATTTTGAGACAGGGTCTCACTATGTAGTTTCAGATGGCTTTGAACTTGAAGTGATCCTCCTTTCTCAGCCTCCAAATGCTGGAACTACAGGCATGCGCCATTATGCCTGGAGCACATTTCACCAATATGGCCATACTATGTGGTCAGCGCAAGGCCATGATTCACCTCTCCCAAGACATAATCAGTTCCTATTGTGTGTGGACCCAGGAGTGAAGTCAATGGGTCCTACAGGGCTATAATGAAGGTTACGGCAAAGACTTTAAGATTTATAAACAGAGAGGACTGACAAAGGCATTCAGCAGAAGGTAAATAAAGAATCATGCTCTGCTGGAGACTTGTCCAAGTGGAAAGGACAGTCAAGCTCACTGCCCAATCTTTGAGACTAGAGCTAGAACACCAGAGGGCAACTAAAGAAAGAACTCACTGTGGAGATCAGAAAAGACAAATATTATATAGCAAGAACTAGACTTTTCCTTCTCATTATGGATCATAAAAGCCATATTCTTCCTCTAACTACAAAACCATGATATGTTAAGAACCTTAGGGTTGGGTTTTCATTCTAATGCTATAGCCTGGATGGCTTAAACAACAAACATTTACTTCTGGAAGACAGGAAGTCTAAGATCAGGGTGTGGCAGGCTGGGTTCCAAGTTAGATCTCTTCCTGGCTTCCTCACACAGCCACTTTCTCAAAGGGCACAGCAAGAAAGAATGGGTTCTAGGGCACAAACATGGCCATGAGGGAGCCACCTTCATAATCTAATTACCTCCTTGAAGCACCACTGTCATGTTGTAAAGTAAAGATCTAACAGATGAGCTTCAGAAGGATGAAAACATTTAGTCCACTGAAACTATAAAGCAATTTTACTCAAAAGAGACTGGGTACTTACCAAGGAAACTATTTCTATAATTAGATCAAACTAAGGTTTAAATCAAACTAGTTGCCTAGTTAAAAACTTTTCCTCAACCAACATAGATAACTAAATCTGCCATGGATATTGAGCTCCACTGTCAGCAAGCTCATCCCCCAGCAATTAAAAAGTCAGAATAAATATATCAATTAATAATCAGCTATACATATATACATTATATAAATTATACATAATTTCCCATATTATTAAAGAGATAATGAAGGCAATGGAAACTACACCCTAAAAGAAATCATAATTTCAAAATCATTCTCAACTTGATATAAACTTTCTAACTTACTAACCCTGAACTTACTAACCCTAAACATATTAACTGACCTTAATAACCCTATTGAGATATTTGAGAGGGAAAAAACCCTTAAAGGTAATTCTAAATGATTTCAAGCTTGTTCACTTGACTTAATTTTCTGTCAACAGGCAAACAAGATATTTCTTGATGTGTTTATAAAAACAGTAAATACTTGTGTGTCTACAAATATAGGTAAGAAAGATAAGAAAAATGAATAAGCCTATAAGGAATTATCTATCACTTCTCAGAGTGTCATCAATTATGGATAACATCTTGCCATACACTTCTACCTCAAACTAGACAGAGCCTGACCAAAAAGATCAACTTAAATTTCATAAACACAGTGATGTCTTTATGTTTTTGATAACTTAAAAATTCCCATCTTCATCATCACCTAATCAACTTACTTTTCTCTGGGAAAAATACTAATTTGGTATTTAAAGATCACATTTTGTTGTAAGTACCTAATAAATTATAGCTAAAATTTTACACGAAGATGATATTAATGAGCTTCTCAAGACTCAAAACTGTCAGGCTGCGGAGACAGCTCGGCAGTCTAAGTACCTGCCTGGCAAGTGCAAAGACCCAGATTCAATACCCAGTAGCACATGCTGTGCCAGCCCTGGAACCCAGGCACATTGTGTCAGCCACCAAAAGCAGATGTGGTGGAGCAAGCCTGTAATCCCAGAGCTGGGGAGGCTGAGACAGGAGGACCACTACAAGTCTGAGCTGTATAGAGAGACCTTACCAGAGAGATAGATAGATGATTTTAAATTTTTTTTAAAAAACGTGAAGACTCAAAATTTTTTCAATATATAAATGCATAGTCCAATGAACAGAGCTAATTAATACTTTTAAGGCAAAGAATTGTCACAAATACAAAAATACAGTTACAAAATTGAAAAAGCTCAACTTTTTAACTTCATACTCCACATATGTTTAAATGTATTTCTTGTAATTTAACAACAAAAATACTATCAGCTTCTTTACTATCACCTTCTGATAGCTTGAAAGATCAGCTTTTACTAGTATCAAAAAAACTATCACTTCTTGGTATGAAAACTGTGTCACAAAGACATCAAGCATCACCAACTAATTTTATTGATTCCCTAGCAATGAATGCAAAAGTTTAAATTTTACATGTAGCTATAGCTAGCACTTATTTTTTATTATTAAAAGTCACATAATTTTACCATTTGGATTGTAACATAATGGGGGAAAATCAAACATATAACAGTTATTTTTGTGATATTTCAAGAAATACTAGAAAAAATTCCATAGTTAGATTACAATGAAAATACAAACAATAAAGCTTTCCTACTTGGTAGCCACCTATTATGTTTAACAGGCTTAAAATAAAATGTGTCAAAGATCAAGAGTAAGTTATCTGACATGTCAAGTGCACAGGGTCAAAGGCACAATTTTATTAGGTCAGAGGTGATATAAATAAAATCTTTTATGTCAAAGAAGAAAGGTCACAGACAAGGTACATATAATATAAAGACATCACAGATGACAAGTAATAACTTTAAGTAGAGCATGCATGTTTACTATAGATATCTTCAATGATTAAATAAAATGAAACTTCTGTGAACAATATAAAATAGCCTTTCTATATCACATAACTCATATACTATATTGCACATTTTTTACAGGAAGAAGCCATTATCAATAATAACTACATGAATTAAAGAACTTTATGAAAATTTAATTCCTTTGAATTGAAACAGTATTACAAAAATGAATACATCAGTCAAATCTCAAACCACAATGACTAAATATCAAATCACTATGATAGGTACAAAAACGAGATGTTATTGTGCATTTTTCAAAGACCATAAATTTAATATTCTTCCCTTCTTACCTTTTCTCACTAAAATAAAAATACATAAAACTTATCTTTATTTACATAATAGCACATTCCAGAAGTTTTTTAATTTTTTTAAAAAAGTATACATTTAGCTTTTCAATTAAGAAATCTTAATTACAAATAGTTTTCTGAATGACATAGTTTCCTTTTGAAGGGAACTATCTTATAATTATTTAAGACAGCAAGCTTCAAATTCTTCCACTTACACAAATTGATTTTCAGAGTAAAAATGCTTGCAGATGACTGTAGTTCTAAACAGCAACTTCAAACAGAAAATAGAGCTATAAGGAAGATTTAAGTAAAATAAAATGCTATACCAATCTCTTAAAGTATTCAATTTTAGTAAAAGGTGAAAAATTACTTGAGGTAGTCTAAACGTATAATTAATTCCATTTTATTTGTATTATAAGTATGTATAAAAAAAGAAATTTAAGCCCTATTCTAATGATACCTTTAACCCAACTTATATAACCCTTCAATTCAATTTGTTGACTTTTAACTACACATCAAACATTATGTCAAACATGAATACACAGGAATTAAATACTACAGAGTTTTATTCCAGTCACAGTAAACTAGCTGGCTTGTCAAGCACTAACTTTCTAATTCAAAAGTTGCACAAAGGACAAAGCAATTATTTGACAGTAAAGCAGTATCAGCTAACATAGCTAAGACTTGACATTTCAAGTCTGAGTCCTAAGAAGAAGTGAGCTCCATCCATATTCATCCTAGAATTTTTCCTAAGGGGTGATACTAGTTTTTGACAGGGGAGAATAATAGAAGCTAAAAGTCAGTCTTCAATAGCTGAGGAGACAGGCTGGGAGTTTAAAGCCGTCAAGTGATAGGAACTTGAAGAGAAATTCCTCAAAGGAAGAACTCAGAGGGGTTAGCACAAATAATGGTTTTCTTGTTTTTGTTTTTGTTTTGTTTTGTGGAACCAGGGATTGAACGCAGCCCCTTGCACTTGCCAGGGAAGCGCTTATTGTACTGAGCCATCTCCCTGGCCCCTTACAGGTGGTCTTGCTTGGATAGTACTGACAAAAATCTAAGAAAAACAATTAACTATAGATACACCTAAACAGTGATTGTCTTACAGACTTAAGCACAAGTGAAAGAAGTCAGATGCAAAATAATACATTCCCATGATGGCATTTATATGAAGATCAAGAACAGGCAGAACTGACTGATGGTGTTAAGTCAGATCAATTACCTTTTGGGAAACATGACCAGGAGGGGACATATAATCTAGGGAGCAAGAAATTATCTATATCTTGGTGGTGTTATAACAGTTCATGTATACATAAAAATTTATCAGCTATGTATTTGAGATTTGTCTACCTTACTAATATATGCCATAACTAAATAAAAACCAGATACATGCACCTATACACAGGAACTGCCCTAACAGGCTGCATACTCATCTCTCCTGAGTACCCTAAGAGATGTTTGAGAAGTGTGAATTGCTCATTCTTTTTTTTTTTTTCTACAGTTTTATTGATAAACATATAGCAATGAGACAGTTTCAAATCAAATCGGAAATACAGTTTCAACAAATAATACACTGCATATATTCTTCTTAGTGGTTAATTGCTGTACAAGATGCGGACTTGTGATCCTATT
>NW_004524602.1:1490610-1510968 GCF_000260255.1 Octodon degus
TGGTCCCGCCGGCGCAGGGTAGCAGGAAACTCTCTGCACACTCACCGGACCTGGGCTAGGACTCGTGAATTGCTCATTCTTGAGTAGCTCTAGAAATTTCCTTTTTTTTTTTTTTTTTTTTTTGTGGAACCGGGGATTGAACTCAGGCCCTTGCACTTGCCAGGGAAGCACTTACTCCACTAAGCCATCTCCCTGGCCCAGAAATTTCCTATTTTTAACAAAACAAATTCATAGGTTATTGAGCTATACTATGTAAGTCTCAGTAACAACTGAAAGAAAAATGATTACAAATAGATTATGAAAATATAAATTCCACATTAAGAATTATTACAGATGAATAAATACTGCATTTCCAAAGATTTCTGAGTAGTTTATGGGTTCAAAATCATCCACATACAAGAAAAACATACTGTTAACTATTTTTATTTTTCCTTTTTTAATGTGTTTGGTTGTTACAGGGTCTCACTATGTAGCTCAGACTCACAGTGATCCTCCTGCTTTCAGCCTCCCCAGCGCTGGGATTACAGACATGTACCACCATTCCCAGATTCTGTGGTGGGCTCAACCTGCCCTGGGGGCAGGGCTGGTAAACCATGTTGTGCTCGGGATGGAACCAAGGTCCCTACTTGCCTAAGCTTGATTAAGCACGCACTTTAGTCCACTGAATCTCACTGGTTGCACATTACCTGTTTTGTAGTAAATTTGACACAGAACTGAGTAATACCTGTCCCATTATTAAAATATCAAAACAAACTTTTTCTTGTGCAAAATTTATGCAAATAATACATTACATTTTTAGTTATTAAATTAATATGTGCTAACATAATATATTTACATACTGTATGACATATAACTTTAAATATCAGAAATACATGTAAATAGTAATTCTTTATAACAAAAAATCACATAGATAATAAAGTATAAATGAGCAGAAGTAAAGCTTACCACTTCTTCATCTGAAAGCTCACGTCCTTGGATGCTGCTATTCTCTCTCACAGCTTGCTGATGTTTTTTTCCCTTAATGTGGCTAAAAAGATACACCTCTGAAGAGATCTAAAAGCATGAAATTGAAGCAGTGAAATCAACATAAATCTAATTTTAGATATTACACATTTAACACCTGCATACACAACAGGCAAATTAAGATCAGCTTACCATTTATATATTAGGTCTAAAAATATTCCCTTAACACATAATTATGAGAATCCTTCAAAGATGTATGATCAAAAAGGGAATGCCATCCATCACAGCTGGCCTAACAGGATTATCACTTCCTCTAAGTTTAAGGTTCAACTGTCAGCACTGAAAATGGTGCTTTTCTTCAAGTAAACTATCAGTGAGTAGGTAAGCATCCATTTTAATAGCAACAGCATGCTGTGGAACTCTGCACTGCTATTCCTAAATGCCGCTACCTGTACTACTTATTTTCATTGAAAATCATTAAAGAAATCTATGGTATTTCAGCAGATGCCTACCATGAGTCTTAAGAGCCTAGAAGATTATATTCCATGGTTCCTTCCACTTTAGAACATCTAAATTATAACACCATGATAACAACATGGACTTACCAGGACACTGCAAAGAGAACACTGCTTCTTTCTTTCATAAGGGGTCAGTTTGGGAGCATAATCAGTATTTGCATGTCGTCCACTGCTTAACTCTGCAGCTTTTTCTTTTCTTTGTTCAATTTGCTCCATGTGCCTCCGAATACTTTCATCATGCTGCAGATGAAATCAAAGTCAAAAAAATTTAAAAGAGTTCTAATCATACTAAGGAAGATTTCCAGTAAAGCTTAGAAATAATAGGGGATGGACTTACTTAGGTACTAAACTGTACACTAAAGACAAAGGTTTATGCAAAGCCCTTTAAAATATCCAACATGCAAGGTAATGTTTCCTAAAGTATGTTCCATGGGACATTATAGAGGTATGGTGGGAGTAAATTTAGAAAACAGTAAGTTAAAGATGAGCAAATTTTTTAACATACAATTTCATGGGGTCTCTAGTATGTTGCTGTGCTCTGACTCAATAAGCTTAGCTATGAATAGGCAGCATTTCATAAATCAGTTGCCCACCACACACTTTTGAAAACACACTATGGGAAATGCTCAGCTGTGGGTAAAACCCGTATCTCGCCATACAGTAAAGCTTATTATGACACAAAACTCTACATAGCCCATTCCCTAATTTTTTTTTAACCTCCAGGAACTATCCAGGGAATTTCTCTAACCACTAACAAGTCCAGTTATTTAAATACAGGATGACTAAAAATTATATATTTTCATTAATTTTATAGATAATAATATACAATTTTTGAACTATTAAATCAAATTTATTAAATAATTTTCTGTGTATGATATATCTTAAAACATTCAAAAGCAACAAAATATAATCTAAACAGTAGTATCTAGACTGAATTCTTTTTGAATTTTTGTCTTTCTCTGAACAATACATTTCACATGGTTATGTTGATCTTGTTTGCTGTGGGTGGTATACTTTCAATAACACATCTATCCACCAAATGTAACAGCTTATTCTGGCTAGAGTTTTGCTATCAAGTATTTTTTAATTATTGGTCTATTAGACCTAAACTAAATTGTAAATGAATTTTTGAACCCCCTTGTTTTGAATAAATAACAAGTAAGTTCCATATTGTTTGGTCCAGACTATGCACAAATATTTTATAATATTTTACCTTGGTTTTTGATTATAGGATAGCTTGGTAGATGTTGGTCAACTCTGTCAACACCACCCACTGAAGTATTAGAATCAATGACCACTGCTGGAATTATTTTAGTTTTGTTTCTTCTTTCAAATTCTATCATTTGTGTATTATGAACAATTGACAATAAGGAGAGATTTTTTTGTCTTTCCATTTCATAACACAGACTTTTCATCTCTGATATACTAACAGTTCTCCCTTCTCAGTTCTTTCTTTTTTAGATCTTTTGTTACTTCCTTCCTGTTTATCCTCAGTGTCCCAAACATGTCTGTTTTGTACTATAAAAGAGTAACAGTGAGTTCTGGAGAAGTATAAAATTTATACCTAATGTATTCATGTTAAGAATTTTTATAAATTTTAGCACAAAATTATAGGTTATTTTCACAAATAAAACATAAATTAGTAAAAGAAAATAACCATAAGGGACTAGGGAGGTAGCTCAGTAGAATAAGCACTTGCCTGGCAAGTACAAGGACCTGAGTTCAATCCCTGGTACCACAAAAAAAAATTTAAAAATAACCAGAACTTATTATTAGATTTCTCTACAAACAAACATTAAAGGCAAATACAATGTATTCATAAAATAGTATGCAAAAATAGTAGATATAAAACAAACAGATGTAAGAGTATGTCTTGTGCAAACAAGAACTGACTGGTGGGGCCAGGGAGATAGGTCAGTGGTTTAAGTGCCTGCCTGGCAAGCACAAGGTCCTGAGTTCCATCCCCTGTACCAAAAAATCTGACTGGCAAAAATGACTCCTGTCCTAGCAGTGCTCATGATGTAAACATACCCTCAACCTGAGTGCCACGTAAGGTAAACTGTTAACTCTTTAAAAGCTATTTCAGACCCAGGCCTGTGTACTCATTCTTCTTGCATATGACTACTGGAGTGGATTCCACTCACCCACTCATTCTCCTGTTCATTCATCTCGATCTTCCTTTAACATCAGCTTAGGTATTATACCCTAAAATAATTTTCCTGAATTCTGGCACCACTAATGTCAGTGTCCTCCTCTGCCTTCCATAGCACTCCATGTATACTTCCATCTGTACGGAAACTGCTGAGCATCTGAATTGCACACTCCATTATGAGTTTCCTGACAATTGAAATCACAACCTTATTCATTCATAAATTTTTATCTGCTGAATTATAATTAAAGGAATATTAATTTTCTAGGTATACAAGTAGTAAAATATGATCTACTTTGACAGATAAATAATTCTGATATAATGCAAATATTCATATGTTAAAGATACCTACATCTTGTAGTAATGGCAAAAATTTTCTAGAAAATATCAATTGTTCCATTTGGGTGTGATGGTGTATGCCTAAAATTCTAGTACTCTGGAAGCGTAAGGCAGGAGGATCTCAAATTCAAGCCCAATCCAGGCAACTGAGAGAGGCCCTTCCTCAAAACAAAACAAACAAAGGGAATGTAAGCTCCCTTACATTCTGGTTCAATCCCCAGTAGTTCCTCCCCAAAAAAGTCAATTTATCATAATATTTCAATCTACAACTGTGTAACCCATATATATTTAAAGTCAAATCAATATAAGAAGAAGAAACATCTTTTAGTATATTTCTAAATGATAACAGTTTATGAATACCCGAAGCCTAGCAGTCATACCTTCAAGTCATTAAATTTCTGGGTACATCCAGAAATATTAATTTTCCTTTAATATTTTTCCACAAAGCACCTTACTACCTCACCAAATGTAGACTTCAGGTAGCTGACTTTGAGTCACAACCCAGTCATAGAAGACTTGTGTCTAAAGATTAATACAAATTAATTCAGCTTTTTGCTATATGTACAATTTTAATGTCATGCTCCTTTGCAAGCTCTAAAACTTCTAATTAAGAATATATATCTGTACCTTGAGCTGAATTTTTTTCTGCAGCTCTTCCATAGCTTCTTGCTGAGCAGCTGTGAGTGCTGCCAATCGTTCTTCCCGGTCTCTGTAAGAAGAGTCAGCTGCTTAGAGTAATACATCACATGAGATTAAAAAAACACATCTAGGACTCAAAGCTTCATATATTCTAAAGATTATTTATAAAGAAATTCTGAGTGTCTACTATGTTCCAGGTTTACTGCCCATTAAATATTTGGGAGCACTAGAATTTTGTCTTTATTTTTTGGTGCTGGGGCAGCAGAGATAATTAGCTATGAAAATGGGTATCTGAACATAAGGTAAACTGTTATTTAAATGTAACATTTTTCACCCGCGAGGCTAAGGCAAGAGAATTGTTGCAAGTCTGAGACCAACCTTGGCTACAAAAGCAAGCTCAAGGCCAGTATGAACCACATAGTGAGATCCTATCTTAAAAAGACAGGAAGTTAATTAATTAATTAGTTAATTAGGCATTTTGAAAACAATTATCTTCATTCCCTTGCAAAGTCCTACTAAAACCACGAGAAAGGAATAAAAAAGGCATAAACTCAAAGACAGAACAGGATAAGAAATAATCACATATGATGAACAACAATATTACAAAAACAGAAAAGCAGACCTGAGAAACCTGAAATTTAGGTTATCAAAGGGAGAAACTAGAAAGCAACTCGATCAGCAAACTCCATAAAAACTTAGAAGCCAGAGAAACCACTCAGGAAGGAAGCAATAAAGGTAAATGGGACTGCACAATTCTCCACACACAGCAAGGAAGTCAGGAGAGGCCTGCTGGAGCAGCAAACATGCAAGGCCAAGCATTCAAGACAATGACAAGGAGAAGGAGAAATAATATACTGAAAATGAGAAGCTTAAGTAAAACTCTCCACACTGAAACGCTTAGACAAACAGCACCTTCCCCTTTCAGCACACACACAGTACTGGCAGCCTGATTATTTCCCACTGCCCCAGACTTCCCCAAGGCATCTATGAGGCTTAGGGTAGCCTCAGAGAAAGTCAACAAAAACATAAGCAGGGATACTCTAAGTAAAGCCCAGTTCCCCACAGACCTTCAGAGTGGCCCATTATTTTCTAAATCCAGCCCAAGACATTAACATACTGAAACTGCTATCCAGTGTTGCATAAAAAGAGAGGACTAAGGAAAAAATATGGAGATATGGGTGATGAGCATTGGACATTGGAAGAGAATTTCTATAATGAAGTGAGGGATGAAAACTAATAACATAAAAAAGATGCCAAAAAAAGGAAAATGTGTTGAGTGTGGTGGCACACACCTATAATGCCAGTACTCAGGAAACTAAGGCAGGAAGATCGTCATGTGAGTTCAAGAACAGCCTGGGCTGCATAGTGAGTTCAAGGCCAGCCTGTGACCCCGTCTCAAAATAAAGTAAGAAACACAAAAATTTTTCAACACAACTATAATTATCAACCTGTGGAGAACAAGAAAATATTTTATGCCCATGAAACAAGAACGGAATGCTATTTATGAAAAAAGGAGTAAGAGAAAAAAATATGTATATGTTTAAAATACACAAAAAGAAACAGTTTAAATCATTAGAAAAACAGAGAAAACTAAAATATTCTAAAAAGTAGAATAAAAATTCATTAAAGGAGAAAATAGTTATGAAAGGATAAAAAAATTAGATTAAATTCAGGAGATCCAACAACTGCTAATATCAGTTCTACAAGAAATACATAATCAAAAAATGGGATGGAAGAAATACCAAGGTATAAAATCTCTATAAAAAGACTGTTTTAAAGGATATGACCTTCCAGACTTTATGTGCCTATTACCACAATGAATACAAATGCAAAACACATGGAACAATTGTTTTTGAAGAAACATAAACAGTAAAAATTGACTACTTAGTAGCAACAGTAGAAGTTAGGTTCCAATCAATGCCTTGTAAATTCTGAGGGGAAATTATTGCCAATTAAGTATTCTGTGCCTGATCAAGTAGAAGGTGGAATAAAACACATTTGCACTGCCTCAAAAAAGGTCCCTAGAATGGTTCTTGTGTTAGGTACTCAAGAATATGCTCCAGCAAAACCAGAGTTTATTCAGAAAAAAGAAGAAATGGTACTGGAGCCAATTAGTTTAACATAGGAGGAAGATAAAAAGAGGTTCTAAGATAACATTTCAAAGGACTGAAAGGATCAATCCAAACTGAAGTCAAAAGATATAGGAATTCAGAGTGCTATCTCTAAGAAAAGTTTAACTGACAGAATTATTAATAAATTCAAATATGTTCAAATTGCTAGTTCCTTTTTAATGTTTGGAAATGAGTCAGTGACTGGGGCACAGGAAAAAAAAACAAACTGAAACAAGGCAATCATTCACTCAGGGACAACAACAAGTCACAACATAAAGGAAAGATAATTGGATTATACTAAGTAGCTCAGTTTTCAGAGTAAGAAAGACTGCTGAAAACATTTAACCAAATCAAAATTGAAGAAAGGGGAATTTTGAATGTAAAATGAAGATATGAGAGGAAATACTAAAACCTCATCATTTTTAGTAGAAAAATCAAATAATTTCTGTATAGAAAATTCAAGAAATAACAATGTAAGCATGTTTCTTAGAAATATGTGAGTATTGGGCAACTTAGAAACAGATGTCTTCAGCTTAATGAAGCTAAAGTAGTTTGCTTTACAGGAATGGTAATTGAAGTAGAGAGATATGGGGCCAGGGAACGTCATTCTTAATTATAAAACTGGTAGACTACTTAACTTTACATAAATTTTATTTTGATAAATGTGTTTCTAATTTAAAAAATAATATTAAGGATAGGGCTTCTAGCTATGAGAGATCAATGAATCTTTTGCCCCAAAAGAAGTATAAAACATAACAAAATTGCTAAAAAAAATTTCAAGGTTCTGAAGCTCAACTAAAGACAATAAATTCAGAAATTAAGAAGTATTTTTATATATTTACTGATGCAAGCTACAGATTTGCTTAAATACATTATCTAAAAATGTCTACTTTACAATAAAGAACTAAGAGACATATAAAGTATGGCAAATCCAGGAAAACTCTGTGGATGAAAGTCTCTAAATGAAGTCTATACTGTTTTAGCAAACAAAGAGGACTATATGGCTATAGAGCTCTTACAAATGTGCTTAAGTAATTAAAGGAAAGCATGCCAAAACAGTTAAAAAAAGATGACAATGATTCCACAAACATGGAATTTCAAAAAAGAAACAGAATCAGTTTTTAAAAAACTTTCTAGTAAAAGGAACTAGACTCCTAAATTAAAATAGCTTATCTGAGGGCTGGGAATATAAAATACAAGATGAATTTGGGATATCTGTAGCTTAAGAAAGAAAATACTCAAAACAAAACAAAAATAAACAAACAAACAGATGAAGTTAATCAAAGGGACACAGGATCCAACTAAAAAAATTTCCCATGTTCAAAGATAGAACAATATGGCACATAATATTGTGTGAGATTACTACTCAAAAGTATGAAATAAATATACTCAAGCTATACTGATATTGTTAAATAAAGAAATGTGCTATGGTTGTCCACAGTTCATCCTGGAAGCCTGGTATGGTGGAACAATGTGGGAAGAGATGAGATCTCTGAGAGGTGAGGCCCAGCAGTTAGGTTCCAGATGTGATGTCCCAAAGGGATTGGCATGGGGCTCAGAAAATCTTGGTTAGTTCTAAAAGAACAAGCTGGGTGCTCCTCTCGTCCTGCTTTCCTGTCTCCCCAGAAGATCTTTTCTTCTTTAGTACATTCTACCATGATGTTATCCACCATGGTGTGATATAGCCAAGGGGTGCCAGACTGGAGCTGGTACTATAATCTTTGAAGCCCCCTCTAAAAACGGTGAGATAAAGATCTCTCTTCTTCATGTATTACCCAGTCTCAGGTATTTTGTTATAGTAATAAAAATGGCCAATTCAGGAAGAATAAACAAATGTCCTGCACAGAAGAATTTCAAGTAATATATATATAGTTACTCTTTGCATCCTACCATTTGAGTTTATACTATCAGTGGCCTGCTTCTAAAGAGGACAATACAAAGAAATTTTAAATATAACTTGGTAACCAAACCTCAGCTAGGTAATAAACATTACCATCTCTGAGGGTTGAGAGAATGACATGTTTGTGAAGAATGGCACCTTAACTCTGGAGTCTTCCTCACAAAAGACTAGCCCCAATCTAAAAAGAGAAGAACATCAGGCAGGTCCTCATTGGGTAAGTTCTATAAAATCTAACCATTACTCCTCAACACTGTCATGTCATTATAAGGTCAGGAAAGTGTGAAAAACTGTTATAGCTCAGAGGAGCCTAAAAAGAATGACAACTGAATATATGAAGACACAATGGCCTAGACAAAATGCACTAATTTAATAAAAACATGAATGTATAAGCAAAGATAAACACAAAGGCAACCCCATGCAAATCATATTCAAACTGACAAATGATAAAGAGAATTTCCTGAAGGCATAAAGAAAAAACAACTCACAACACGAAGGGGAAAGATTAATGGCAGACTTCTCATCAGAAACAACAGAATACGCAAAATACTAAAAGAAAAACCAAGAACTCTATATCTAGTAAAACTATTTCCAGAAAAGCAAAAACCAAGGTAATTACTAAAAATCAAACTCTCTTACTAGGAATACAAAAAGAAGTCCATCTGCTCAAGTGATCAACAAAGGTAACTCAAATGCACACACTAATAAATGAAGTACATCAGAAACTATAAGTATATGGATAAATATAAAAGAATGAACAAATAGTTTTATTCTGGTTTCTTTTAAAATATAGGACTCCATAAAAATAACTGTAACACTATATTATTTAATTTATGATATAAGATGTGAGATATGTAACAACAATAACATAAGGGCACAGGACAAAGAAATACACCAGACAAAGTTACTCTATTTTACCAAAATTAATTCATTTGTAACCTTAAGTAAATTGTAATAAATCAAGATGATTAACATAATCCAGAGAGTAACTATTAAGTAAATAATTAATACAGCGCATTTTTTAAAAATTAAATAAGTTGAAATAATTTACCACAAAGTACTAGCTTTTTTTTTTTTTTCGGTCCTGGGGATTGAACTCAGGCCATTGGACTTGCCAGGCAGGCAATTATGCTGTTGAGCTACCTCTTCCACCCAGTACTAGCTTATTAAACAACAAAGCAGTAAGGATGGAAACAAAAAAGACTTGATATATACAACAGTTATCAAACGACAGACATAAATTTGACCAAAATCAATAATTACATCAAATGAGAACATACTCTATTCCAATAAACTGTCCCAGCCAAAAGGCAGAAATTAGTAGACCAGACAGAAAAGCAAGCTTCAACTAAATGTAGTGCATAAAGGACATGTTTAAGAAACAGAAACACAAGGAAGTTGAAAGTAAAAGGACAAAAGAGGTACCTTATAAATAGTAACTATGGTTATATTAAAACAGAGAAAAAAAATTGTCCTTAAAGCAAGAAATGTTTTTTAGAAGCCAAAGAGGAACATTTTAAAATAAAAGAATTAGTCTCAACGAAATATGTAACAATTACAAGTTCCATGCACTTCAGTAAGTAAGCATCAAGCTACATGAAAACAAAGTCTGAAAACTGAAGTATGAAATACAAATTTCACCTTTTAAATTTAAAGACTTCAATAATCTTTTCTCAAGAGTTGAGAAAACTAGACCAAAACTAAGTCACAAAGATGAGCCAACATTCTAAGTCCACTGAACTGATAGAAAGCAGCCCTTTGCTAGCAGCTGAAGATGTATTATTTCCAAGGTCACAGAGTGTTCCCAAGAGTGACTACATCCAAGGCTAGAAAAATGTAAATTACACACTAAAACCATGCAAAGTGTGGCTCTTCTGGCAAAAAAGATTCCAGTAGAAATCAATAACAGAAAAAATGTGTGCTATTCCCATGTAGTTGGAAATAAACTTTTTAATAACTTATGAATCAAAAAAAAAACCACACAAAATATCTCAAGTTGATCTGTCACTCATGCCCCAATATCTTCCTAAAATGTTCCTTTTTGCTTAAGTGAACCAAAATCAGATTTTCTTTTTTCAATCAAATATCTTAAAATATCAAGTTTCTCACCCAATAGAAAATTTCAAAAGATTTCCATGTTGAGTGTAATGTCACAATACCTAGGAATGAAAATCTGGTACATTTAAACTTTTGTGACTACATCTAAAAAATAAACATGACATCAAATGGCTGTTTTATTAAGGACTGATTTAAATATTTACTCAGTGTAAAATTCTCCTCATAATCAACATCCAGCTAGCAAATGAGGTACCTCGCTCTCTCCCGAGCAGCATCCTCACGGGCTTTTTCCTTCTCTTGTCTCTGCTGTTCAATCCGAGCTTCTTGTTCTCTCCTCTTCATCAATAATTCTTCTACACGGGCCTGCCGCTCTGCTTCTAGAGCCCTCTTGCGTTCCTGATGTTCAAAATATTTTTTTAAAAGACATTAGAATTACATGTAAATGTAAGTAATTAAAGGTGACATACATTCTATACTGCTTTAAATATTCAACTTTATATATTTATGGTTTACTACTGCATATGATGCTTCTCTGTATATAAACAGTAAGGATATCTTATATATATATATATATATATATGTACATAAAACAGTAATGATATCTTTTTATGTATCATTTAGCAGCATTACACATAATTATGAGAAATACTATTTTATAAAACATTATGTTGCTACATGTTCTATTATAGCTATAGAAATATCTAAACATAATGAAAACATTGTAGTTAACAGATTTTATTTCCAAAGTAAGCTTCCATTACAGAGTTAAAGAAAGCTTCTGGGAAAGTGAAAGAGGCAACTTAATACAGCACAGTGGGTATGACACAGGGCACTAGGCCAGATTCCATGTTTTTGTTTCCTGCATGACTCCAGGCTAGGGAGTTACACTCTTTGTGCCTTAGTTTTCTGGGAGAAAAATAACAATAATATATATTTCTTATGACTTGGTAAAGAACACATCAGATACTACATAGAAAGCATTTACAAGAGAGCCTGGAATGGAGTAAATTCTCAGTAATTAGTTATCATTCTCAAGGCAGAAGATACTTCATCAAAATGGAGCATGCTTTAACACAAAATACTGTGTCTTGTGTATATTTCTGTCTAGAGGTACTTTGCTAATGTTCACTGAGCCACCAGCAGAACTGACACCTTTCTTTCAACCTGGTCTATTTTCCAGATATTACAATCTGCCTCTTCCCCTCACTGATGATTAATGGAACATGCTGATCTAGGTTCTAGAAATATATATATATGGCCTTGGGAATGTCACTATGCCTCAAAGAATGCTGGTAGCCTGTGAGGTACTAAATTATTAATATAGGTAACTACTCACCCTAGTGTTTGCCTATAGTAAGAGTTAGTAAAGGTTAGCAGAAAAAAAAGAGGTAGTTTATGTTCAGGTAATGCTTGATGACAGATCCAAACAATTCTGAGAGGTTACTGAGCTCACAATAACTTCCTCTTCTCTCACCCCAAGGAAACCCACCTCAGGAAGTCTGAAGGATCAGTGAATCATTTTCACTCTCCCACTTTCCCACCCCATCTGCCAAAAAGAGACTGGGATCTAGAATGCACACTGTAGACTGCAAGAAGTGAATGATTAATCATTAAATATATTATTTTGTATCTGCCATACTATTCATGGACTGGTTCAAACATTACTAATCAAGAATATATGGAAACTTGTTTATTAGCTATACAAAATTTCAAAATCTCTTAAGATTGAAAACAATCAAATCTGCTACATAAAATGTTAAAGAAAATACAAACAAAAATATTTTCTCTTTGTCATATTTGCTTAGAGTAAAAAAATCATGTCATATTTGATTTAAAAACCAAACACTCTAAAAATATAATTATAAAAATATGAACAGGCTTCCTAAGAGAAATATATTACTATACAAAAATAACTCTGCACAGTGTAGCTAAGCTATAGACTTACAACTACTGTTTAATGTCAAGTTGTTTGCTATTTTCATGGATATAAGATTTACTTACACTGTACCAATAAAAGTTAACTGAACTTCAAAGACCAACCTAATTTGTTTTCAGTAAATGGAAAAGATAATAAGTAGCTGTAGAGCTTTGGAGCAAAACTAGTAAATTTGGCTAGCATTTTACAATTTAAAACGGTTCCCTAAAGATAGGAAACTTTGTATTCCTCAAAGCATACTGCATAGGTCAGTGGTCTCCAAGTATCTATATGGTAAGTCTGAATTTGCATGTGTTCTTTACACCAAAAACATTACAACTTAAGAGTCTAAGGTCAAGATATTTTATTATTAAAGAAAATCTAAAATAAACAGAAACACAATTTATGCCTTAACCTTTCTTCATATCCTGGAAATGGCAGCTAAGTTAAGGTTTGCTGCAGAGGTGAAAAGTATCTGATGATACTGGCCAGTAAAGGATAGGTGCCCCTATCATAAATAAAAAGATGACCCAGTTCTTATGGCCAGATATACTTACTAAAAGCCACCTTTTTTAATAAGGAGAAGAGGACACATTCTTGCCTAACTCAACTAGAAAAGAACAGAGAATATACTATTAATTTCTATTAGTACATTGAAAGGAGCAGTTATGTTTATATTATTTGGCCAATCTTACACACCTGTGCAACTACTTTGATGATAACAATATGCAATATAATAATCATTAATTCCCTATCATTTTTGTTTTGAAATTCTGTATCATTTTGGGATTTTTTTATTATCTTTTTTTCTTTCTTTCTTTCTTTTTTTTTTTTTTTTTTTTTTTTTTTTTTTTTGCTGAACTGGGGATTGAACTCAGGACCTTGCTCTTGCCAGGCAAGCGCTGATTCTATTGAGCTATCTCCCCAGTCCCTTTTTTAATTATCTTTAAAATAAAAAAAGAACAGATAATCTGTCAGTTCAACTCTTCATCTAGAGATTTTGTTTTTATGACTTCCATCTACTGAAAGAGGTACTAACAACCTTATCTGAAGGAGTAAACACCGTTTTCCTGCCCAAGCAATCCTATGTTAATCCCTGCACATCAAGAACAAAGAAAAAAAAAAAGAACAAAGAGATTATACTCCTGGATCCTTAGCACCCAGAGCCTAGGACATGAGAGGTGTCACTCAGCACATGCATGTGGAATCAACTCTTACCTGCACAGCTTCGTCACGTGCTTGCTTTTCTACCTGTCTCCTCTGCCGCTCTTCCTGTAACTCATTAAGTCTCTGCTCATATTCCTTCAATTTGGATAAAACATCATGCCGTTTATTCTGGGCTTCAAGTGTATTTATAAAAGCAATTTCATTTACCTTCAATAAAGACAAAGAAAATAGGGTTCAAATCCTGTTAACCTAGGACACATCACAAGAATAAGAACTTTAACAATAGTTTTTAATATAAAATATAAACCAATGATAAGACAGAAGAAAAATGAGTGATTTATGGGTTTTTCTTGCAATATATACTTCCAAATGAGTCATAATGCAATGTATTTAACAAACTCACAGGCTTGCTCTGTAAGAACTGATTTAGAAGCTGCCATAGAATATAGTTTTAACTATATCACAAAACAAAATTCTTACAAAGAACTTAAGATTCTTACAACTTTATCTTATAGAGTTCTACAACTGTAATTTCAAAGTACACAAACAATATTACAGTTTATTAGGTACCGTTCATGTTAATTGAATGAGTTAAAAAGGATGCAAGTTATAATAAACAAATCATTTTTCCTTGACACATTAAATGAATGACAGTTAAATACAAAACACTGAAGTACATGCTGCAAGCTCACACTCTTGTGTGCTGCTTTATAAGAGCTGACTTCTGCAATACCTGTTAGAAAGGTGCGCCCAAACTGCAAGCTAAAACCCACTTATTTATTGCAAAGTGCCAACAATGCAATTAAACCTAAACACTGAGGTTTTGAGTTAGAAAAAAAACAGCTCATTCATTAACATCTTTTGTCTTAAAAAAATTATAACATGCCAGTAGCCAACACTGATAGACAATAAAACTTTGAGGAGTAAAGTATAGCAAATAATGAGGTTCAAAGCTTCAGTTGGGATTAAATCTCTTACTCTTGAAAGCTAAAGGGAGAGCATGTCACAATGAAAACAACGTACTGAAGGAGGGAAGTAAACATGGAGCTAATTCTGACAGAAGCAGATAGCAGAAATCCATGCTATTCAGTAAAACCTAGCTCAAGATGAATAAATGCATACAAAAAGATTTGAATATAGTTCTCATTCACTTTTCTTAATGTCTGTACCACAAGCACAATTTCTTATTTTATGAAAAAAAAATTTTCAAGGGCCTGGGAAGATAGTTCGGTAGAATAAGCACTTGCTTGGCAAGCACAGGGTCCTGAGTTCAATCCCCAGTACCACACACACACACAAAAAAAATCATAATCAAATAATAAACAGAATAGCAAAAGTAATTATACTTTGTATTGTTATCTTCAAAATAATTACTCAGTACAAAACATAAACAAAAAAAGATTTTTACAAAAAACAAAAAAATTTCATAAATTCTCTTTTCAACAAACTAAAACTTTCGATTTTTTTATAAATGAAACATATCAGTATATATACTGAAATATTTTTAAAACAATGGTGTACGCTATTTGGAAAATATTTCAACTTCTTCCTATTTTCTGTTCATTGCTTTTCTATTTTGCTCTTTACACAAGCACAATTTTAAAAGTAGATCAACTATATAAGCATTTTTCAAACTTCAGTGGAAGAACACAATAATTAAGTACATTCAAGAAAAATTTATTCATATAGTATCAGGATTCACATATTAAGCATAAAACAAGATGAAACAAAAAATAAGCAAGATCTAGTATATCAACCACATAAAATTTGGATGAAAAAAAAATTTGAATGAAAGAGAATATGTAAAAGTGGAGTGGGGAAAGCTGGATGAGAAAAATATATAACTAAAAAAATAGAAAATTCCTTATGCAAGCTTTGGAACACTTCAGAAATTTAGTAAGAATGTGAATTAAAAGGGGCAAAGAGATTATCATAAGATAGTGATTAGAGAGCTAAAGAAACAAACTGAACAGAAAAGTAATGCTATCACAGAAGTAATCAAATTAGGAAAAGCATGGAACAGAACAGAGACGGTAAGAACTGAAATTACTAACAGAGGAAAAGGTTTATATTGATCATGGTTAATGTATTATTTTTAATAGAGACTAAATAAATAAATAAATATGCTTTGACTATGGAGAACAAGTCAAGATTACCTAATAGAAACAAAGACAAAGGTAAATAATATCTATGCACATAAGAAAGGCAACAGAAAATATTCCAACATAAAATATAAGAAACATAATCTGATGGGTAGAGACAAAATGAAGATTGAAATAATCTACATTATCCCATGAAAAACAGATTCAGAAGATCAACATCAATAATATCCAATACTACATTATACAACATTAAGAAAGAAAAATAAAACTTTAATTTCCAAACAGTAAATGTAAGTTATCCACAAGAAAGCCAAAACTCCATGTGGCCTCAGGAATTCTTCCCCAGAGAAACAGTTAATAATAAAATAAGCTATTGTACCCAGTAAATTTCAAATGAGCCAGTAAAATATTCTGTTATTCTGAAACAGAATAAATACTTGATAAACAGGAACTTCTATTACCATTATATAACACCTGAAACAAGAACTTGGGCAATTGATTAGGGTCTTGAAACATCTATAATATACCTTGGCTTCTTCCTCTTGTGCTTTTTTCACAATTGCTTGTAATTGCACCTCTCGTTTAAATTCAGCATGAAGTAATTTCTCTTCCATCATCCTACGCCGTTGATCAAGTAATTCTTCCTTCCATTTCCGGACATCCTTCTCCTAGGTATGGCAAATTATCAAATCCTTAATATCAAAATAGACAATAATTTAACAGAAGGGCAAACAGTTTAATGGCTTATGAAATACCTGAAAATGGAAAAATCAGCAGAAGTGTGAGAAATGATGGAAGACACAGATGATGATGCTAGACTACTGACATCCATAATCTACCCTGCCCACTTACATTTAGTAGCTATGTAACCTGAGCTGCAATTTTAGCCTGTGTCTTAATTTTCTTCTCTACAAAAAGAAAATAAAAATAGTGCCAAACTCATGAAAATTGAATAGATGCAAAACCCTTAGAACACAGGATTAGCTATGACTCTGTAGAAATATTTGCTCTTATTTTCACTGTAACCCACAATGAGCAAAAAACATATGAATTATAATGAAAATAGAGAGCCCCAGGCCCAGTATGTAAGTGGGACTGCCTGGGGCCCACCAGATCCTCATTCAACCCAGGCGTGGCATGTCAGTGGGACCATTCAGACCCTTTGGAACCTCATTCGACCCAGGTCCAGCATGTGAAGGAGAGTGCCTGGGACCTGCCAGATCCTCATTCAACCCAAAGCCGAGGCCCAGGTTGTGAGTGAGACTGCCCAGGGCCCCCAGATTCCCATTCGACCTACAGCACAGCCCTACCTGTAAGTGGGATTGCCCAGAACCTCTGGATCATCATTCGTCCCAGGCCTGCCATGTGAGTGGGACACCAGGCCCCACCGGATCATCATTTGAGCCAGAGCCCAGGCAAGGCCTGTGAGTGAAACTTCAATCATTACATAGGCCCGGTGTGGAACCCTGGGGCAGAACACCCTGCAGAGAGGCTAGAAGCAAGACCCACTCAGCTGATCTAAGAGCAGAACATCTTGCCAGAGTGGAACAGAGGGGTCACCTCCAAGGGCTGCAGCAGGAAGAAGTGGAGCACAGCAGCCAGACCCAGGCCACACCCACCTGGACGAGTTTGAACTTGCTAGATCCGGACCTGGTGCTAAGGTAATAACTACGAAAGCTCTACACCAAAGGTTACAAGTCAGTGCTATACAAAATGACAAAAGGAAGGAGCAAAATGCATTGTCAGGCCTCATGCCCACCCAGAACAAATGCAGAAGACAATAGCATAGAAAAATTTAGGAATCACACACCTAAAATCTCTGAAATAATAGCCTCTGAAGTAAAGAAACAACTACAAAAAGGTATAGAGGAAATCAGATCAGAAATAACTTCTGAAGTAAAAACAAAAATGATAACTATAATGAAATTGTACTAAGTGCTTCTAAAGAAGACACTGATAGAAAAATAGAGAATGAAAAAATGATGGAATCCTTGAATGAGCAATATAGGAAATAAACAGAATGCATGAAGCAGATTCAAAGTGATATACAGGAAATTAAAACCTAAATAACAAGCTGGCAAAACCATTTGAATGAAAGTGAAAATAGACTTTCAGACCTTAAAGACAACATTGCAGCTAGCGAAAAGGTAAGAAAAGATCTCTCAAAAACAACTAGGATGCAGGAAAATGTAATTCGACATCTGCAAGACAAAGCAAAGATGAACAACGTAAAACTAATACACATCAATGAGAAAGAATCAATACAAATGATATAAAAAGAAATGGACAGAAGTAATAGAAGAAAACTTCCCAAATATGGGAAAACAATCTGACATTCAGTAACTGAAGCATATAGAACTCCAAATGACGTTAACCCAGTTAAAACCACACCCAGACATATAATAATCAAGATCCCAGAAATTCAGCACAGGAACAGTATACTAAAAGCTGCTAGAGAAAAGAAACAGATATCATTTAAAGGAAAACCCATCAGAATAATGGCAGATTTCTCTTCACAAACCATCAAGTCAAGAAGAGCATGGAGCAAAGCACTTCAAGTCATGCAACAAAACAAATTCCAACCCAGACTGATATACCCTGCAAAACTCTCTTTCAAGTATAATGGAGAAGTGACATACTTCCATGACAAAGAACAACTAAAAAATACATGACAACAAAGCCAACCCTACACAGACTACTAGAAGATATTCTAGAGAGGGATCAAAATGTCCACAATTCCATGAATGAGAAAAGAAAGAACCCACCAAATAGGGCAAACAATTAAACACAGGAGAAAAAGAGGCATACCAGCAGTCTTTCAATTATTCTTTTGTATGCAGCAGCAATATTTCCATCAACATACTCTACAAATGTACTTCTCCTGCACCCTATGGGTCAGGATTCTTCCCGGGTCTACAGGGTGAATATCAAGGCAATAGCACTGGCTCAGTCCCACAAGTGACACCTGGCCACCAGTAAGCGTCATGGACACTGTCCATGTCTGTAACATACTAGAACTTTGTGTAATATCCTATCCCCAAACTATTAGAAGTGCTGGTCATATATGTGCCATTGCAGTATTTATGTTATGGTTTATTCTTAGTAATTCTTTACTATCATGAAAACTTTTTCTTAGTTGATATATATACAAAACCCCAAATGACATTAACCCAATTAAAACCACATCCAGACATATAATTTCTGGCCCAAATATATATATAAAATTCCAAACCCAGACTGATATACCCTGCAAAACTCTCTTTCAAGTATAATGGAGAAGTGACATTATATTGATACTGTTTTGTGGGAATCTTCAATGACCTTTTAAATAGGTTCATCTAATATAATTATATTTTACATGGTCCTGCATAACTACCATTTTGAGAGTCCTTTATTCTTTATCCAGGACCATATAACAGCTTCTCTTGACTTCTGGATTATGATCTTTCTTATTTTCTATTTGCTACATCTGGAGATACGAGGAAATTCTGAATTTGTATAATTGGAAAACACTTTACTTTCAGTCTTCAAAGGTACATCTGCTAAGAATAAAATTCAGTGAGGACAGGTTTTTTTTTTTTTTCAGTCCTTTGAATTAGTCTAGTTTCTTACCCACTTGCTTTCTTTTTTTTTCTAATGTAGAATAAGATGCTAGTTAATTTTGTTCTTCCATAGCTAATATTTTTTATGTATATGCTTTATGATTTTTTTCTTTGCAATTAGTTTTGGACAATTTCAGTTTTGTGTATCTTGGTATGATTTTATTCTTATTTCTTGTGTAAAAGGTTCATTTTTCTTGGAAATGTGGTGCTATAATTTCAATGAAATTCAGAAATTTTAAGTCTTTAAATATTTATTGCCTACCCCTTTCTACTTTGAGAATTCTAATTATATGAACATAAGTTTCTTGATTTTGGCACAGAGTGAACTGTTACATGACTGATCTGTAAATTCATCCTTCTTCATTTTTTAGACAATTTTTATTGTTATATTCATTTAACTTTGTAAACAATTTATTTACAATGTGCAATCTATTACTCTCATGCTATGTATTCATTTCAGAAATCTCTCTAAAATTCACTTTGTTTATTTCTCATATCTTTCACATTTCAGTATCTGTCTACATTTTTAATATGCTATATAATTACTGATTTTCAATAAAGTTAATGAGAAAAAAAGGAAATAGTATGTATACCTTATCCTCAAAAAGTTAAATATCCCTAAGATAACCCAAAATCAGGAAAAGTAATTTTATCCTAGAGACTAGAAAACAGAAAAAAATCTGAAAAAAAATCATGTGATTTGCATAAAAAACATTTTGTGAAGGCACAGACTAAAGACAGATGTAGACCACCCTACTGTTGGGGCGTGGCTGGATGTAGAAAACTTGCCATTACATCTCCAGAAATTATTCATACAGATTCCATGTATAAATTAAGAGCATACAGTAGTTCTTTTTTTTTTTTTTTTTTTTTTTTGGCAGAACCAGGGATTGAACTC
>NW_004524602.1:1511068-1523078 GCF_000260255.1 Octodon degus
AGTTCTGTGTTTCTGTCCCTGCAGGTCAGTGTTCTTTCTATTGTTCACTCAGTTTCCACTCCCAGATGTTGCTCACAACAGAGGACAAGGGTGAGAAAGTCTGCATGGTCCATTTTTTTTTTTTTTTTTGGCAGAACCAGGGATTGAACTCAGGCCCTTCCACTTGCCAGGCAAGTTCTTATTCTACTGAGCCATCTCCCCAGCCCCTAGTTGTTCTTTTTCTGTGTTTGTTATGGTTTGTGTCTAAATGTCCCCCCAAAGCCGCATGCAGTCACTGGGGATAGACATTTCATAGGAAAGGCTTTTCAGAATCTAGAGTTTGTGATAGATTCTTCGTTCAATGCTTGGATTAAGGGTGTGAGTGCTACACCTGCCCTAGGGCAGGTAACCTTTATACAACATAAAGTACAGCAAGTATTGTCTCTCCTTTATTGCTCTGCCACAGTCTGCCTGTGACAAACTGCTCTCCTCCATGATGGCCATCCACCAAGCCTCTCTGCACTGATGCCAGCTGATTATGGACTGAAACCTCTACAAACTGTGAGCTAAATAAAGCTTTCCTCTTTCAACTTCAAGTTTCTGGTATTTTGTCCCAGCAAAGAAAGAAAAGTAACCAAGACAATACCTTCTCTTGATTTAATTTTCTCTTGTACCACAAATGGCAGAATTTTATTCAAACACTCAACAAAATGTACATATTTATACAAATAGATGCACACAGATAAACATGCCACATATATACATATTCCTTATCAACTTATCTGTCAACAGATTTCCTATTTCCATGTCTTGGCTATTATGAATAATGCTACAATGATCATGGATGCACAAATATCTCTTTGTGATTCTGACACTACTTCCTTTGACTGCATGCCAGAAAGATTTATGGATTATTCAGTAATACTGTTTTCATTTTTTTAGAAAATTCCATCCTGCTAACCATAATGGTTGGCTGTACTAATTTCAATTCCCAGCAGAGGTAGGTAAGGGCTCCTTTTTGAACATCCTCACCCACACTTTACTTCTGCCTTTCAGTAACAGAAATCCTAGGGATATGAAGAGTTCTCTCATTGCTGATTTATCTCCCTTTTCATGATCATTGTAACAGTTGAGGAGCTTTCCACACTTGAATTTCTCCTTTTAAGAAGTATCTGTTTAAGTCTGTTGCCCATTTTCAATCAAGTTATTTGTTGTATGGCAACTGAGTTATGTGAGTTCCTTAAATATTTGGATAATAAGGCCACATTTGACATGTGTCTTCCAAATATTTTTTCCTATTCTGTAAGTTGTCTTTTTTCTTCTTTTTTCTGTATAGACAGTTTTAATTTGATGTGCTGCTATCTCTCCATTTTTGCTTTTGTTGTCGGTGCTTTTGGTATCATATTCAAAATGTAACTGCCAAGACAAATGTTAAAAAGAAGGCCTTTTCCTTTGGGTTTTTTTTCAAAAATGTTTTATGGTCACAGGACTTATTAAGCTTTACTCCATTTTTATTAATTTTGGTGTGGTGAATGAAGGCAGGAGACAGGAAAAGGAGTGTTGAGGGACTGTCCTGCAACAATGTTGTATATGGTTAAATTTCTGGACTTATATGTAAACATATATAATTCTTTATTCCTATTTTTTAAATATATTTTAATTTTTTTTAATTTTGTAGGGACTAAAAAGTTTGACATATCAAGACTTGATGAAAAATACCTGTTCCATGTTATGCCTAAGATATTGGATATTCAGACAGATAGTTAGGTTAAGCTCAACAGCCTAGGTTATATGGTAATAACAATAAGCTTGTCTTCTGGAGGGTTAACAACCTAAGTTTCCAGACCAAAAATTAGAGAAAAAGGAGGGCCGCAAGGAAAGCCAACATTTTGGCCCTAGCCTTCCAACGTCAATTAAGACTCAGGACATATGAGGACCAGTACTGTAACATCATACAACTCAGTTGTGTCCCAAATTTTCTGATCAAGGAGATTATGAGGCCAAAGAGGAAAGTGATCAATGATGTAGAGTGTGCCAAAGAGAGTCACAGAGAGAAAACATTCTCTCAGGCTTTCACAGACATCAAATTGGCCAAGCAATGGCCATGACTCATCCACATGGCTGACACTGACAAAGGATCCACAATCTGAGGTACAGAGTCTCAGGATAAATCCTGAGGGGATTTCACTGACCTTATCAGATCCAAAAGCTACAATTTTTGTTACATAGGTCTTGCTTTATCTTGGTCTTAACCATCCAGCAGAAAAGTATAAAACCGAAGTACAAGAAATAAAGCCATGTTGTTATGTTGAGCTGGAGGAGACTCAGGTCAACAACTTCTGACATTGCCAGTCAAGTGGAAGACCCAATACTATTATGGACTATTGGACTACTTTGGAATATTTTGCTGAGTTCATACACCTATAATATTTAAATGATGAAACTAAACCAAAAAAAGGGCTATAGATGAATATCCATTTTGTATCTGTGTATTCAAAATGGTTAGGATAGATATATAACTACATTCTCAATTCAAAGAATAGAGGGATTTGTTCTAATAGTGTTTGTAAATAGGATATCATGTCTGCATCTTGTACAACAAATAACCACTAGGAAGGCACGATGCAATGTGTTAATTATTGGAACTGTCCTACCAATTCGATTTGAAACTATCTCATTGCTATTTCTCAATAAAATTATGGAAAAAATGTATTAATTTTGGTGTATTGTATAATATGATGGTCTAATTTCATTTATCCTTATTTTAAGGAGAAAAAATATCAAGCAAAATTTCAAAGCAATATAATAGGAAGGTAACAATGTGTATTGTTACCTTTAAAATAGTTACTTGGGGCGGGGGAGATAGCTCAGTAGAATAAGCACTTGCCTGGCAAGCATAAGAACTGAATTCAATCCCTAGTACTGCAAAAATAAATAAACAAATAAATATATAAAATAAAATAGTTACACAGAGTTCAAAAAATAATCATTTCATTGTAAAAACAATATTAACACAAGTTTGTGTGCTAATATTTTTAATGAAATAAAAGAAATTAGTAGCACAACCCTCTTAACTATCATATACATATGTATGTATGTATGTATATATATATATATATCATATCTATATAGTTGATATATATGATATATGTATATATATATGATATATAGGATGTCCCCCATAATATATTTTGGCACCAAGATTCATGAGCTGTTCAGAAAAATCAAACAAATAAACAAAATAATTATTGTTTAACCACACGGTTCTGTAAAACCAATATTTGAGAATAGACTTGAAAAGTCTACAATATTAGGGCCCATGAGATAGCTCAGCAGACTAAGTGCCTGCTTAGGCAAGTGCAGGGACTAGGGTTTGATCCCCAGCACTATCTATCTATCTATCTATCTATCTATCTATCTATCTGCTTTCCGTTTTCTTTTCTCCATTCTCCTATCCTGGGGGCCTGCACCTTAGCTCAGTTCTTTAAGTAGCTGCTTCAACAAAGCAGTCAGGCTCAGGTTGCTATGGTTCAATCCCCACAACTCAAGCCAGAAGAACCTGCCCTGAAGGCATTTGGAGAAAAAAAAAACAAAAAACCTCCATTCCCCTATCCCAGTTTCTCTTTCCTTTTAGTTTCTTCCCATTTTATAATATCTATTGTACATTTTGGATCTTATTTACTCTATCAGCTTCTTACATTAAGGAGACAATACAATGTTTACACATGTGTGTCTGGTTTATTTCACTTTTGAATATGATCTCAAATTGCATCTATTTACCTGTAAGAGTCTCTAGTTTACCCTTCCTTTTTTTATGTATTTGGTTGTTACAGGATCTCACTACACAGCTCAAACTTACAGTCATCCTCCTGCTTTCAGTCCCTCCAGTGCTGGGATTACAGGTGTGTTACCATGCCCTGACTTGGTGGCTGGTTCAGCATGCCTAGGGGCAGGGCCGGCATGGCATGTGGTGCAGGGTATCGAACCACGGTCCTCGCGCTTGCCTAAGCAAGTGCTTAGTCCACTGAACTATCTCGCTGGCCCTTTTTTATGGCTGAGCAGTACTCTACTGTATAAAAAGACCACATTTTCTTTATCCATTCCTTGGTTGATTGGCATTTGTGTTGTTTCCAAGATTTACATATTACAAATTGTGCTGCTATAAGCATGGGTGCACATATATCACTATGGTATGATGCTTTTAATTCTTCTGAGAAGATACCCAGCAGGGTAATAGCTGGGTCAAATGGGATAATTTCATTTTTTATGTGGATATCTGGTTTCCCTAACATAATTTATTGGAAATACTAAGTTTTCTCCATTGTGTGTTCTTGGCAACCTTGTCAAAGATCAGATGATCATAACTGCCATTTACTTCTGCATTGTTTATTACATCCTTTTAGAACCTGGATGATTTTATGCTGGTTATCTCTGGGGTGTTTTACAGTTCAATTTGAATTTAAGAATTTATTTTTCTATTTATTCTCTCATGTGTAAAAAAAAAAGTATAAGAACCACTGGGATTTTAATAGGTATCATGTTGAATCTGCAATGTACTTAAGGTAGTATGCATATTGTAACAATACTAATTTTTCCAATCCATGAACAAAGATGTCTTTGCAGCCACTTACATGTTTTCTATTTTCTTTTATCAATATCTTATCATTTTCAGTGAACAAGCCTGTAACTTTTATACGTTGAGCCCCAAGTATTTTATTTTTTCTATTGCTAATATAAGCAAGATTGTCATTGATTTTTCAGACAGTTCATGTAAGTATACAGAAATCCCACTAATTTTTGTATATTGATTGAATATCTTGAAACTTTACTAAATTTGTATATTATTTATCAGTTTTTATGCAGCTATTAAGTTTTCTACGGATATGATCACATTATTTTCAAATATAATAACTTTACTCTGGTTTAAACATACTTATTTTAATTTTATGGCTGCTTTTCCTCATATTTTTAGTACTATGTTTGAAATGTGGAGGAGTGGGCATTCTGCCCTTTACTAAATATTAGATTAAATTTTTCCAATTGATTATGATGCTGCACATTTTTCATACTTGGAGTCTCAGTCTATTTAGGTCACCAGAGACAGAATAATGCACAAAGAAAACGAACTCATTCTCACAGTGTGAAGATGGCATGTAGTTGCTCATAAGAGTCCCTTGGGATTTGTTTCATCTGTCTCATCCATTGTAATGACCGTACTTTCATTTCTGATTTTGACTGTTCTCTGGTTTCTATTCAGATTATCTAAGGGGTTTTTTTTGTTGTTTATTTTTCTTCCTCTATCATTCAAAGTAATTCATAACTCTTAGATTTGTTGCCTTCCCCAAGATTCATTTAAATGGCTACAGGGCCAGCAATGAATAAGCACAGTTACAACACTGAAGCCTGAGTAGTAACTTATACTTTTTTAGCTAAGGAGGTTACTCACAAACCCATAGGCACACTAGCCATAATAACCAAGCCAGTGGCAGAGGCCAGGACTGGCCACAGGTGAGGCACATAGAAGTCTAATAATTGTCACCAAAAAACTGTCCTAGAAGGTCATTCCACACTCTGGGCAAGCCCACCCAAAGAAACTTTCCAATAAAAGTGACAAAAGACAAAGTACTGCTCAAAACTCCACGCCAACCTGGTGAAGTATTAATTTACTAGACATCTTAGCAAAGACAATTTTTTAACACAGTTAACCTTGAATTTAATACATAGAAATGTCTTTATTTCCTAGCAAATGCTAGGAAATTATTTTATGCTTCTTTTGGCTTCCCTACAACAAGAGGAAAAAGGTCTACTTGAAAATAGATCTACCAATTTAAGACTACCATAATTCCCTAAAAAAATAAAACTCACCCTTTCCAGAAGTTTCTGCAGCTTTAAAGTCTTCTCCTCACGTAGCTTTTCCCTCAACTGTTGTGCTTTCATTTGTTTTTCTTCATGTTTCTTCTTAGATTCTGCAATTGTTCTATTAATAAAAAAATGAATAAGAGACAAATGTTTACATGATAAGGCTAAAAATAGTGACTTCAAAGGTCTTAAAAGTATACAAAACTCAGTCTGCACTAGCATTTTAGGAAAGCCCTGTCACTTTTTAGTGGATCTCAAACTGTCCTGAAGTCATGCGCCAAAAAAGATTATGTTGTAAGTCTATGTAATGGTCAGACGGCTGTTTTTCCTCCTGTAAAACATTTCAAATTAATTCTCAAACACCAGACCTTTTACGAGATGGTGAGGAAAGCTTTTCATGCATGTGAATCGCATGCCCTGGAGGTCTAGCAGGTTCCTCTTCTACAATGTCCCCCCAGGATGTATTTTGGCGCCAAGATTCACGAGCTGTTCAGAAAAATCAAACCAAACCAAACAAATTAACAAACAAAATAGTTATTGTTTAACCACACAATTCTGTAAAACCAACATTTGAGAATAGACTTTAAAAGTCTACAATATTAGGGCCCATGAGATAGCTCAGCAGACTAAGTGCCTGCTTAGGCAAGTGCAGGGACTAAAGTTTGATCCCCAGCACCACATGCTGCACTGGCCTGGCCCTGAGCACACTGAGCTGACCACCAAGATCAGGCGTGTTAGCGCACGTCTGTAATCCCAGTGCTGGGGACGCTGAAAACAGGAGGATCACTGTGAGTCTGAGCTATGCAGTGAGACACTGTACCAAATACATAAAAAAAAAGTCTACAACGTTCCTATCTTATTTTACATATGAACTGCTTAAAATATAATCTAGTATATCTCACTTTACCAACAAAACACAACACAACACACACACACACAAATAATACCTTCATAATCTGCAAGAACATCATTCCAGTCCATAGACATGCCACAGAAAGATACACTCCCACTGCCCATACTGGCCTAAAATATAATAAGGGAAACTGAATGACAAATTTTTGGATACAATTATTTTTAACTTAAAAAATTAAGCATGAGTTTGGTCTACATATTTTAACATATTCATTTAACAATCAGTTTAATACCAGAAAAAAACCACATATCTTATGTAACCACATAATTACCAAGTTAAAAGACCATAGCTCATAGATTTGAAGTGCCCACTAGTCACTAGAAGATATTAATGAAGTAAATTTACACTATGTAAACACTAACAACATAAACATGTAGGCACTAATATATAAAGCATATATGAGCAGGGCTCTAGATTAATTACTGGCTATACAATTCAATAAAAGAATATTTGAAACACAGAAATTGTGGTTACTTGTACTCTTTAACAAATCCCCTTCATGTATATGATAAGAGTGACCTCAAAGCAGTGTACCATTTTCTCTAGGTTATAACATAAAAAGTAACATACTTTAGATTCTTACTAGCACTCTAAAATGACAATCTGCATAACACATAGTTTTAGCTTTGAGAATCAACTTCTTGATTTGTAAAATGAGAATAACTTCCAACTCATTAACTGTATCATGTATAAAATTATTTAGTAATGGTAATTTATTTTTTAAACTTGCTATTATCAATTGTGTTTCAAAATCTCCATGATAATTATAATTTATATTACCAAAACAATTTTTAAACAAATAATGTTAAGTGAGACTAGATGAACTCTAAGTCTTTCATGTCCTAAGAATTTTATTTCTGTACATAATTGAAGAATTATATTAAAAATTCTAAAAGCTCACAGAAAAATCACTGTCGTTATCAGTTTCAATGTTAATGTCATTGTTTTCTTCAGCTTCTATTTCTCTAGTTAACTGTTCTTCTTCAGCAATAGCACTAGCAATGGCCTCTTCATTGGCCTTTTCGAGACGATCTGCTAGCTCTTCTTTTTTAGCAAGGACTTCTGCCATGGACTATAAAGATAAGAACAAACAAAAAGAAGAATCATCACTGTAATCATGAAGTAAGCATTTCTTTATATTCTAATCAAAAATGCAACACTATATATTAAATATCAAATGTTTTCCCAATTTATATTGTTTATTAGTATCACAGTATACTAAAAATATTAATATTGCAGTATATGTACACAATCATTACATTCCTTATGGAGAGCTGTTAATTGACCTAAAATCATAAAACCTCAGTCCAATGCACATACAACCACTTACCAGTTGTATGACTTAGAAGTGTCTTAAAACCAAGAGCCTATTTGTTATTCCATTAAATGCAACAACAATCCACAACTTACCTTCTTTACCAGACTGCTGTGTGAGAAACTGTAAAGTTACATAAATAAATTATTAATGAAAAGGTGTGAATTTCATTTGAAGGTCAAGATTCAAAAGTATGATCACTAAATAAAAAAACAAAATTAGTATACTATAATAGGAACACTGACTATATACTGTAATGATTAAAATGCATTTTGATCTCATGTATATAAGTTATATACCTAACTTTAAAATATGCAGATGTAATATAAATAATATGCTTAAAAATTAATAAAATTTTTGAGCATATAAAATAATATGCTTAAAAATTAAGAGTTAAAGTAGGGCCAGGTGTGGTAGCACATACCTGCAATCCCAGAACTCAGAAGGCTGAGGCAGAAGAACTGCCTGAACTACACAGTGAGTTTAAGGCTTGCCTGAACTACATAGCCAGTTTGTTTCAAAAAGTAAAACAAAAAAAGACCAAAAGTCCCAACTATTTAAAGCTGCATTATTTGTAACAGCTTATAACCAGGCAGTAGAAACAACCTAAAAGTGCAGTTGAGAAACACATAAATAAAATGTAGCATATATCCATAAACCAGAATATAAGGTAGCAATAAAAAGGAATTAAATACTAAGACAAGCTAAATCATGAGTGAACCTTTAAGACGTTATGCCAAATGACAGACACCAGTCACAAAGAGCTAAATATTGGATTACATTCTTATGAAATGTCCAAAAGAGGCAAAACTATACAGACAAATGGCAGAGTAGCTATCTAGAATTTGGAGGGTGGAGGTAGCAGTGGAAGAGAATGACTCTTAATGGATACTTGGTTTCTTTCGATGAAAGTATTCTAAACCTGATTCTGGTGATGGATATAAAACTCTGAATATATTGAAAAACAATGATAGTTTAAATGGATAAAATGTATGAAATGTAAATTATAACTCAATAAAGTTGTTTTATAAAAGAGAAATATTGCTAAGACAGACTATTATTAAAGATGATGAAAACAATAAACTATTAATACACAGTTACATGGATAAGCCCCAAAATAATTATGGTAAGTGAAAAGAGGCAAGCAAAGCTAATACAAATTCATTTATACAATATTCTGAAACTTCTATAACCTATTCTGGCTTATCGTCACGTCAAGTGTCGTAACACAAACATAAACTACAAACAGTAAACAAAAGTAAATAATCAGGGCCGGGGAGATGGCTCAGTGGAATAAGCACTTCCCTGCCAAGCACAAGGGGCTGAGTTCAATCCCTGGTCCCGCAAAAAAAAAAAAAAAAAAAGTAAATAATCATTCAAATACACCTACCTATATATAATTAATATATTTTTAGAGATTCTGGAATAGGGCATTAAATACAATTTCATCTCAAAATCCAACTCTAAGTAAGAGCAGCTATCTAAAGTACTCTGTTAAGAAAATTTTGAAAACTAAATTTAGCAAATCAGAATGCCAGACACTGAAATAAGGACTTTAACAATTACACAGTTAGACTCTTTTTAATTTTCATTATGTTACTGCAGTGCTTAGGACTGAACCCAAAAAGTGGCTCAAAGATGCTAAATTTAGTTTCTCAATAAAGTGCATTTGATCAAATGACATAAAAACAATAATTTTGAACAATATTTTTATTCTCCTTCTGCTTCTACTTCTACAAAATAATCTTAGCTATAACAAAAGACCACTACATAAATCTTACATTAAATAACATAAAATTCTTTGTAAAATACACATCAAATTGTACAAATTATTATTAAGGTTTATCTCTTTTTTAATATATTTACACAGAATTCTGATAAGTTGTTCTTACCAAGTGAGCAGCACTCACATTTGAAATATCTGATGGGTCCAGGTCACTTTCTATCCTTTCTTCCTCTGCTGGAAAGTTTTCTTCATTTATTTGTAAAGGAGATGTGTCAGCTTGCTGAGTGACTGAGACACACTCTTCATCAATGTGAACAGCAGGTATTTCATACGTTTGCACAGAACAGTCTTGATTACTGCCAGAACTCTTGGCATCATCCAATGTATTCACTGTGAACTAACAAAACATATTCATAGAATGGTCAGAGACAATAAAAAATAACCAACTATTTAACTCTAGAAGAGCTGGTTCTGTTTAACCTTTCAACTGTGAGTAGTATTTAACTGTTAAGTGGTAACTCATCTTTATTGTGTGTATCAGGTGCCACATAAGGAAAAACAAAACACAAATTTTCTTTTCAGGCCCACTACATATTGGGTAATGTTCTAATTAGTCTTAGAATTTATCCAATACAAATTGTAATTACACTGACTTTTTTATTTTTTTGCGGTACAGGGGATTGAACTTAGGACCCTGCACTTGCCAGGCAAGTGCTTATTCTACTGAGCTATCTTCCCAGTCCCTACACTGACTTTTAGAAGGTTGCTTTATGAAGAGTGTTTCTTCTCCACAGAGAACTCCAATAACAAATACAATACTTCAGCATGGTAATATAGCTCAGCATCATAGCTCCTGCCTGGCAAGTGCAAGGTCTTAAGTCCGATTCCCAGAAGCCACATACACAAAAAATGTAATACTTCATGTTATAGTCATTCAACTAAAGATATTACAAGGACTTTTACCAAGACTGTTTAAAAACAATGAGGGTATTCAAAACTTTGGAAAAAAATCCTGAAACTGTGTTTTACCAAACTATATTTTGAGGCATTTTACTCAAAAATATAAAATTTGCTCTTTTTAGCTGATACTAACTTTACCTCAAAGTAGCATCTTTGATCAAATTATATGGTTCATGATACCAGTTCTCAAAACTAAAAAACAAACACATGAGCTAAGAATGTAGATTTAAAGTATATAGTATCTCATTACGTAATTAATATACTTCCGTTATGCTTTCTACTGACCACTAAGAATAATTCACAAATTCTGCAAAAATATTTTTAAACTGACTTAGATAAAATATACATCCATTTTTTAAAAAAAATCTTTCTAATCAAGTAATACAACCAAAACTTAATGTTCACTTTCTAATAAATGTTTTGTTTTTCAATTATACACCAAGACAAAGGATTAAAATCAAAAATTATGCATTTAAAACTAGCATCACTTCTTAAATAAACTTTAGATAAACACTTCAGTGATGATAAAACTCCCAGTTTGATTAATTATTTATACAAATATTAAACTTGGCCAAGTCTTATAAACTACTTTAGAAATTCTACTATTGGTCAAAACCTAAAGTGTTCCAAAGTGTTGATTTTAGCATAAGCATTATTTGAATTGTATCACACTGTTTATATTGCTATCAATATTATTTATATGCCAGTCATCCTAGTTTATAATCTTCTTGGCAATATTTATATTAGCATTACTGATGTTTACAATATATTTAACTGTTTATTAAAAATGCTGTACCATTTATGCAACAAAATCAAAGCTAAAGTATAAAAGCTATGTTGATAAAAGATACGTTAAATTCCATTTTTAAAATGATAGAGAAAACAGATATGGTCATAAAGTTGGCCACCATAAGCAGTGAACTTTTATACATTTTAGCTATAGTTTAATTATTCTGAAGTTCTATGTATGGATTATTCCTAAAATCTGAATATCATAAAGTTTCACAAAACCAGCACATTTATATAAAGTTACATTTTTCAATAAACTACCTCAGCAGGAATGCTATGTGTCTGTTAAGTAGAATTAAAGAGGTTTCTTCATTAAGTATCTCCTTTAAAGATTTTCTTGAATGTAACCCACATAATGAACTGATTACTTTCTGTGTCTAGACTCTTACATATTGTCAGAAATTAAAAAGCTACCTGAGATACTACCCTCAACAAGCTTACAATCTCATGTGAACATAAACATATATAT
>NW_004524602.1:1523178-1533710 GCF_000260255.1 Octodon degus
GCTTCCCTGACAAGCGCAAGGGCCTGAGTTCAATCCCCGGTTCCGCAAAAAAAAAAAAAAAAGAAAAGAAAAAGAAAATTGAACAGGAAGAGATTGTTATAAAAGGAAAAACACATCAAATGTTGAGGTAGAAAAGTCAAATTGACACAGCTCAAAGGAAGAGATCAAGTATAGATTTCACAAATCAAAAGTTTAAAAACTCATGCACCACAAATCCTCTTTAAAAGCTGAGTTAAACTAGTATGCCTACAAAATTGTTACTTTGGGCCTTAAACAGTACCCAGTCTTTAGTCAAAAAAAGGTCATAAAAGCTTAATGAGTGGAATTACTTGATTTTATTTTACACTAGGTGGAGGGCACAAAGTGATCCTCCTTAATAAAGTTGACAATTAGCTTCACTCAGAATATATTTAATAATGTACATGAAATAAAAGCATTCATCTTACAAATTTTCCTGCAATCCAAATATCCGACAGCTTGGAAAACAACAGTTAGAAAAGAATACCCGGGGCCGGAGATATAGCTCAGCAGCATGAGTGTCTTCCTGGCAAGTGCAAGGTTCTGAGTTCAATCCCTGATACCAGGGGAAAAAAGCTGGGTGCATATTAAGGGGGTTGGGGAGATGTTCAGTAGAATAAGCACTTCCCTAACAAGCGCGAGGGTCTGAGTTCAATCCCAATTTCCATTAACAAAAAAAAAAAGCCAATGTAAAAAGACAGGGTAAAACAACTACGACAATACATGTTTTTATGGCTCAGATTCTACAGTTTTCTTACTGCACCATCCATGTCAGAAAACTGCTCCTCAGCTGTCTTCACTGCTCTGGATTTAAAGAAATACCTTTTCTTCCTGGTGTCATTTCACCTTCTGGATTCATCCGATATTCTCTAATATAAATTAGAACTGGCCTTCTAAAGTCCCGAACGCTGACATATCTCATTGTCCCATCTGAAACACGTTATTATCTCTGCTGCTGCTGCTCTGCGTAGAAGACCACAGAGCTCTTGAAGTGTCACCAGTCTTCTGCTCCTTTACAGGCTTTTCTGGAACAACTTGCTTTTTCCTCTTTAACTTTTTGTCAACTTCACTGTCAGAATCGCTGCCTGAAGAGCTTGAAGAAGCAAGTTCCTTTGATTTAGGCGTTGCTCCGCTGCTGCAGTCCACAGCCTCCTGCTCGCTGGAGACTGGAATAAAGGACTGTGAAGCAATTGATCCCTGATTACTTGGAAGAAGACATCAGAGCTACATCGCACACACTTTTCAATTACAAAATACACATGCTGTTCAAATAGAAAATCCGGATGGTTCAAAGATAGGAAGTTTTGAAAAACTAAAATATAGAAGTACTAGAAGAAAATACAGAGAACCATTTGTGGACTCTTGGTATGCACACCGCTTTCCTGATTAGGGTACATTGCTCATGGAATATTAGAAGAGAAAAATTTTATTTATTTTTATTAGTACATAGAAAAGAAAATTTTAAACAGCAAATATTAAATAAAAATATTACAACTGCTTTATGAAGAATATTTCCTATGATATAAAGACTATCTCCTGTTTTTAGTCATTTAACATATTATACCAACTGCTTTTGAACCTTACATAAACAAATGTTTACAGCTCATAAAATCAGGAAAATAAACTTCAACTAAACAGGCAAAAGAAATATATTTTTTAAAAACAATAACATTTATATTAAATACTAGCATTTAAAGGAAGTTAAAGTAAAATAAGTCAAAAATTTCACTGCCGATTTTCATCAGCATGAAGATGTCACCTTAACCAAATGGTCAAAGTTAAGAAAATTAGGCAAATTCCTATCACACACCTACAGATGTGACATTATCTAATACGATTTTATAGGAATAAAATGATTTTATAGGAATAAAATTATTTATAGGAAAGGCTCTTGCTAATCTGTTATGGGCAATGAATTAAAAAAAATGATATTATGCAGTGTATTCTTTCAAACTCCAAATGTAATGAAAAACAAAATGGAGCTAAGGAATATGTCCTCCATGAACAATATTAAAGAAACAAAGCCAAGTACATTGTGTGGTTCTGCACTAGTTCTTTAATCCAGTATATTAAAAAATAAAATAAAGAAATTAATGGGAAAAAGAAAATTTTGAATGTTGACTATAAACTAGGTGTATTAATGCCAAATTCCTTGAACTTTATATTTATGCAAAAAAATCTCTTACATGTTGTAATGTTAAATGTAAATAGTAATTATTTGCACATTAGTCTCAAATATTTGGCATATAAATACACACAGCATATTTAAAAAACAGCAAATGTGTATCTGTGAATCTGGGCAAACAATATATTGGGGGAAGTTCATTACGCTACATTTGCAGCTATTGTGTACATACCAAATTACAAAAAACATAAAGTTAAAAATGAAGTAGAAAAACAAGATGTTCCTACATACATCCTTTGAAGAAGGTAGTGAAACAGTTTTCAGAACATATTACCTGGGTTCTCTCAGCAAGAGAATGGTCTGAAGAGTGAGAGGAGTCTTTGGGCCGAGGTTCTACAGTGTTAGAAGATCTATCTCCAAAAATGTCACCTTTCTGTATACTTTCCTCAGGCAAAAGACATATATTTTCCTTATTGGTGTCATCCTTCAATTTTAAGGCTTCTGTCACTAAGGACACTTTTGGCACTGCTGTTGTTGATCGAGAACGGACCGGCCTTCCTCTCTGCACTGTCTCCCATCCTTCAGCATCCTTTCGTTCTGGGCAATTATGGAAAGAAAAAATTAAGGCTCCTTTAGAAAACTATTTTTAGGAAAAGAGTGCTTTAGAAAAACTATTTGGAAACCTATGAAATAAAATAAGATTTAATTTAATTTCTATTAAATACAAAAATATATAAAAGACATTAAATACTGAGCAAGATGTAAATATGTATTTTCAATATATATGTGTACACATAAAAATCCCTACTTTATCCATGGCAAAACTATAATTCAGAATAAAACTAACCAAAAGCCACATAGTAAGTAATAATAAGCATTTAAATAATACGTCCTTATCAGAAAAGTTATATTTTATATAACTCTAATCTTAACAACCCTGTAAGATCAGTACCACACCACCAATTTATCAATAAAGAAATTAAGACAAAAAGAAGCTAAGTAATGTGCTCAAGATAATACACCTAGCAAAGATAAATCTACACTGCAAATCCAGGCATATTGGCTTTGGTGTCTGTGCTTCCAAAAGCTATGTAGAAACTGCTTCTCAATCTTTCAGAACTCAAACACAGCCCTAGTTCCAAAGCCTATGTTCTTTCCTCTGTCTCAGCAATAATAATATGCCATGATTTAAATAAGCCATTTCAGTGATCATAAAACTACACAATAATAATTGAAGGAACCTTGCATGATCTAGTCCAACATTTCATCACTCACATATGAAAACTGAATGTCTATTTCCAAGGCCACACTGTAAAACAGCTAACATAAATAAAGATCTTTCTTTAAAACATTTGAAAATGTTATAACAGGAGGTACAAATGTGTGTAGTGAATATATGTCACCAAGTTTTTAGATATTTATTGGTTAATTATAGTCTAGTACAAAGACTTCCAGTTCTGGGCAAGATAAAGTAACAATTTATTTCCAAGTCTTTATAACTAAAAACTGAACAAAACACAAGCAAGGATAGGCAGCTTCTGAGAGAGAGGAAGAAAGAAGACTACCTTGGGCCTTAAAAGTAATGCAGTGGTAAATTCTGAGCTTACTTATTACGTACTACATATTCCAAACAGGATATTATGAAAGCTTTCAACCCAGAAACATTCACAAAGTATTTATCAAGAAAACCCTGTTTTTCTAAGCCAAGAAACAGGGAACAAAGTAGCCTAATAAAACAATAAATTTTTATCAATATTCATTCTACCCCAGTCAAATGACAGAATCCCTACCCAAAGGTTCAGCAGGCCTGAGCTACGGATAGTAATTTCTATCTTCCTTCTAGCAAAAATCAGTGGTACTCCAATTCCCTACCAAAGCAATGCAAGCAGGACCCATGATGAAAACAGCCTCCATTCACATCCAACATAATATTCTGCAAAACAAAACTTGGCGGTATTCTGCTCTGCCCTTCATCTCAATCAGCAAGGCACTATAGAAAGCTGAGCTTCTGCTACAATCACCATCAATAATGCAGAAGAGTTACAGAGAGTCTGCTTTGTACTTGAGTTCCCCCTTCCCTTATTCTGAGGTCAGCAGAGCCCAGTAGAGAGCTCTGAAAGGACAGCCATTCCAGGCTGCAACAACAAGATTACCTGAGCCCATCCTCCTTCCACAGTGGCAGTGGACCCAGTCAGGGACCTGAATTTCTACAGCCAAAAGGAGTCAGGAAGGTGGTGCAAGTCAGTGCCCCATTTACACTGGAAAAGTGTCATACAGTTATATTCCTGAGTACATAATAATACTCAGAAGGAAAGCTTAAGGCTGAAAAAACATATAAAGAACCAATGACTAAAATTTTATCAACTTTGGAAAAAGAAATAAACCTACAGGTTCAAGAAATTAAGTAAATCCCAAACAGTGATAAACCAAAAGAACCCTATGCTAGGACATAATAAAATTAAACTCTAAAAACTAAAGGAAAAATTATAAACCTCTGAAAACTAAAGACAAAAACATCTTGAAAGCAGAGAGAACATATTACCTATAAAAAATATTAATTCTAATGACAGATTTCTTGTCTGAAACAATGGACCCAAGAAGGATGTGGCACAATTACAAAGGATTGAAAGAATTATCAATCATTAATTTCAAATCAGTGAAAATATCCTTTAGAAATAAAGGGAAATAAAAACATCCTCAAATAAAAGAAAAACAGGTAAAACTGTTAAGTGAAATAAATCAGACATACCATCTTAAATTGAAAACTATACTTTGCCACCCAAAATGAAACAAAAGGATTGGTGTTTGTTTCTTTTGTTTTATTTTTTGTTTGTTTGGGGTTTTTTGGCTGGCTCAGGCTGCCTTAAGGGAAGGTCTGGTAAGGCAGATGGAGCTGGGGATCAAACTGGGGTCCCCTGAACCTGACTGGGTTTGCCAGAGCAGGTGCTTAAACAACTGAGTTAACCCACAAGTAGCCTCAAAATGAAACAGATATAAATCAGTCTAACAAAATGGTAACAAATATGTGTCCTGCAAATTACAAGAATAAGGAAATACAAGATTTAGATAAATACAGATATGTTCATAGATTGTTTCAACACAGAAAATGTCAATTCTTCCCAAACGGATTTATAGTTGTAACGCACTTTCTACCAAAATATCAAAATGTTTTTCTGACCTAGATAATCTCATTCTCAAATTTATATAGAAAGATAAATGATCTAAAATAAAATAGTTCAGACAATTTTAAAAATGAAGAATAAAGTAGAAGCAATCATTCTTCCTAATGTTAAGTATTAGACCGACAGAGAGCAACCAAGAAGTGTAACATTGACCAATTTTGCAAGCATATATCTGTTAATAAGAACAACTAATTTGAAGACAACACTTTGCAATAGAACAAATACTGTGAAATTCGTATTATTTTGTTTAGTGAAATTCTGTATCATTTCTAATTTTTCTGTTTTAATATTATTTTTACTCTCTTTAAAAATAAAAATTTAAAAATAAATGTAAATTGATAAAATAACAGACATACATTCAGTTAAGTAAAACACAGAACCAAGAAATATACCTATACAAATATGACCACCAGCTTTTTTATAAAGTTGAAAAAGCAATTCAATAAGGAAAGAAAATAATTTTCACCAATAGTGGTGGAGGAAGTAGATATCCACAGGTGAAAACATGAACCTTGACCTAAAATTCCCACTGTCTCAGTTCATTCTGATGCTACAGCAGAACAACTGAGACTGGATAAATTGTAAAAGAAAGATGTTTATTTAGCTCATGGTTATCAAAGCTGGGAAGTCCAAGGACATAGCACCAAGGGGCTTGTGCTTCCTTAACTCATGGCTGAAAGTAGAAAAGCAAGCAGATGTGGACAAAAGAGAAGGAACATCAGGGTAAGCCTCACCCTGTAACAATACATATCTTGTAAGAATTACACCACCTCTGCAAGAAAAATATTCTTCTAACATGGTCATTATCTCTAAGTCCCCACCAACTCTCAGTGACAGTACATTAGGAATCAAATTTCATCTATTTATTTATTTAGATGGGACCAGGGATTGAACTCAAGACACTTGCAGTTGCCAAGAAGTGCTTATTCTACTGAGCCATCTCCCCGGCCCAGGAATCAAATTTCAACATTAATTTTTGTGTGGACAAACCAGATTCAAGCCACAGCACACACTTCATATGAAAATTATTTACAAATGGATCACAGAGTTAAGGTAAAACAGTAAAACGTTTAGGAAATAAAACAGAAAAAAATCTACAATGTAGAGGCAAAGAATTTTAAGATTTCACAGCAAGGGACGGGGATATAGCTCAGTGGCATAAGCACCTGCCTGGCAAGTGCAAGGTCTTGAGTTTGATCCCTAGTACTGAAAAAAAAAAATCACAACAGAAGCATAATATATAAAAAGATTTAATCAATTACAGATAGGGCTGCCAATCTTTTTTCAGTATTTTTTCTTCCTTATTGTTTCTTCTGAAATATTTCAAGACAAATCCATATCATTTCTTCTGTAAATATTCAGTATGTGTCAACATATAGAAAGTTTTAAAATATACCATACCTGTATGATACTCAACAAAATTAGTAATAATACCTTAAACATATAGTATTCAATGTTCAATTTTCATCCATGTTTAACTTTATCAAAAGTTGGTACATTAAACACTTCTGTTCTACCTTTAAAAACAAATAATGCAAATTATAAGAAAAATTACAATACAAATGATAAAATCACATATATCAACAAAAAGTCCAAATTACACAAATAATAAAGCCTAATAAGAAATTTTAATTTCCAGTTAAAATTAAGTAGCTCACTCTTAGAATCACTATACTTAATCACTTTACCTTTAAAAGGAAGGAAAATATCTCTCTTCAAAAGCTTCCTTATAGAAATACTGCTTAAATTTGGAACTAATCCATTACTCAAGATAGCCAATATAAACACTATAATATAATAATAAAAATTGAAATAATTGAAGCAAGTAGAAAGAGAAGTATGTCAAAATACAAACTATAACTTAGGTCTCTTAGAAACTGAGAAAGTAGTTATAGACAAATTATATTTTTAATGAACCTTCAGTAAAACTATATTGAAAAATTATTCCCATAATAAAGAATGTTTAAGAAGAGCAAAGCATGCAGTTAAGATGTCAGAGAACTTCTAAATATTTAAAATAATATTGGGAAAGAAATGTACAAAACTAAAAATTATATTTCATTTCATATTTGTATACTTATAAATTTTTAATGTTACAAATGCGATAATAAAGTTGCACTAAATTCAAATCAATGCAACCAAAAACTGAAAAGACCCCCAACTTGAATATGTTACCAATTTTATTTATCACAATGTTTAATCCATAAATACTTTGTTCAGAACACACCAATATCCAAGAGGTAATTTTTATTGTAATTTTCTTATTAGGCTTTAATATTTGGGGCATGCAACATGCAGAATAAAACAAGATTTTGTTTACTCCCATAAAGATTTTTCTAGAAAACTGGTATTACCTTTATCTTAAAGGTTTACAAGAATTTACAGGTGAAACTATCTTGCCTGGAATTTTCTCTGTGAAAAGATTTTTAATTATAGACTCAGTTGTTAAAGATATTTAAAGTCCCTTCAAGTTTTTCTAGCTCTTATAATGTAATTGTTAAATTGTATTTCTCAAGGAATTTGTTAATTTCTGATGTTTAAAAATTAAATATAGGGCTAGTGAAATAGTTCAGCAGATTAAGCACCTACTTAGGCAAGTGGAGGAACTGGGGTTCAATCCCTGGCACCACAGGCCACACCGGCCCCACCCCCAGGCACACTGAGCTGGCCACTAAGACCAGGGATGGTGGCACACATCTGTAATCCCAGTTCTGGGGAGGCTGAAAACAGGAAGATCACTACAAGTCTGAGCTGTGCAGTGAGACCTTGTACCAAATACATAAAAAATAATTAATAAAAATTTAAAATATACCATTTTGTAATTTTTTTATTTTTTATGACATCTGTGGGATTTTGCCAATCTCTTCAACTTCATGCCTGACATTGTATCTAGTCTCTACTTTTTCTTGATCAATGTGACTACAGATCTGTTTATATTATTAATCTATTTGAAGAACTTTATTTTGACATTTTGAATTTCCCATTATCATCTGTGTTTTTTTTCTACATTCTTTGGATATAATTTGTTTTTTTCTAATGTCAAAACAAGAATACAATATATATTAACTTTTTCTTCTTTTACTATGTACATGAGACTAGAAATATTCCTCAAAACATGGCTTTATCTCACATATTCTTACATGTTCACTTTCATTCAGTTCACTTACAAATTCCCACTGTGATGACCTCTTTCAATCAATAAAGTAAACATTATTAAACTATTTTCCAAAACTTCAGAATTCAACAGCTATTTTCTTGTCACTAATTTCTTACTTAATTCTATTATGGTAGATGACAACAAAGTTCTCTGAATCACCGGAAGCTTGATGAGCTTTGTTGCTGGCACAGCATGTTTCACTTTCAGTAAGTGTTCCATATGTGCTTCAGTCGGTGAGTGTACTGTGATTGGCTCGGGCCATGGCAAAGTAACATGTACCAAAATTGGCCCTCTTCCTGCCAAAAACAACTATAAAAGCTAGACAAAATATATAAATGAACTGTGTAAAGGCACTGAAAAGCAACCAATGTAGGCAAGTTTTAAGGAATTTGCAATTCCCGAGACAAGGCAATGATGACATCAGGTCTACATTCCAACTAGGATTCTGCCCAAAGACATCTGGAATTCAGGATGCAAGAGAAATGATTCTTAGCAAAGACCAGCATTCCTGAATGGCTAAAACAAGGAGTCTAAAACAACTAGGTTTTGGGGGCAAGTTTTGGAAAGTGGAGTACTACAGAGGCATGAGCCAAGAAACCTGCATTCAATCTCTCCAAAGTTGCCTGACAAATAGTTCTGCATACATGGGCCAAGACTCCAGGAAACCCAACAGAGATCAGCAGTGGGGAAGCTAATGACATACTCAGACACTGCAGCACTGTACAGTGCTGAGGAACAAAAGCTGGAGTGCAAGGGTGGAGTGGGCTTTGCAAAGACCAACGTTTTCAACTGAGAACCCAAAAAGGAGGAAGGACAAGACAAAACCAAATCAACTTTAATAAAACCCAAATCAAACCTTGATGTGATCAGAGTGACCTGCTCATTTTCACTTATCTTGCCAGACCAAAACCACAAAAACAGAAAATTAACAACTTTTAAGAACAGGCTCTATGGACTACTGGACTCATTTAGAATATTTTGCTGAGTTAACATACCTATAATATTCAAATAAAAGAACTAAACAAAAAAGGGGATGCAGATGAATGTCCATTTTGTATCTGTGTATTCGAAATGGTTAGAATAGATATATAGTTACATCCTCTTAATGAATAGAGGGATTTATTCTAATAGTGTTTATAAATAGGATATCATGTCCACATCTTGTACAGCAATTAACCACTAGGAAGAATGTATGTAATGTGTTAATTATTGAAACTGTCCTACTAATTTGGTTTGAAACTGTCTCATTGCTATTTGTTTCTCAATAAAATTATGGGGAAAAAAAGAAAAAAAAAGAAGAGGCTCCATAATTTTTAATACAAAGAATTAAAAATTGCATAAGTGTTAAAGAAAAACAAGGTCAAACATTTGAAAACCTATTAAACCTACACATAATTCAGATATTTTCTTTTGTAGACCTACACATTTAAAAATAGCTATGATAAATATGTTCAAGAAAATACAGAAAGATGTAGACTATCAGGAGATATAAAAGCTGTTTTTTTAATGGTTTAATAGAAATTATACAAATGATAAACTGAATGTCAAACTTAGATGTTCAGAAAAGAGGATTAGGGGATCAGAACATTGTTTTTCATAATTTTATTGATAAACAAATAGCAATGAGACAGTTTCAAATCAAATCGCTAGGACAGTTTCAATAACTAACACACTGCATACATTCTTCTTAGTGGTTAATTGCTGTACAAGATGTGGACTTGAGATCCTATTTACAAACACCATTAGAACATATCATTCTATTCATTAACAGAATGTAACTATGTATCTATCCTAACCACTTTGAATACACAGATACAAAATGGACATTCATCTATATACCCTTTTTTGTTAAATTCCGTTATTTGAATATTATAGGTGTTCAAACTAAGCAAAATATTCTAAAAGAGTCCAGCAGCCCATAATAGCAATGGGTCTTCTGTTTAACTGGCAATGTCACAAATTGTTGACCTGAGACTCCCACAGCTCAACATAACAGCATGGCTTTCCTTCCTATATTTCATCTTCATACTTTTCTACTGAATGGTTAAGA
>NW_004524602.1:1538728-1551606 GCF_000260255.1 Octodon degus
TCTTCAAGATCTGAAACTCTGTCTTCACAGTCACTTAAATGGTTTTGCAAGCTTGTAATTGAGATTTTAATTTCCTTTATATCTCTTTGACTCTACTTCATGCGATCTGTTTCTTTCCTGTATTGCTCATTGAAGGAATCCGTCATTTTTCTAATCTCCTCTATTTTTTTATCAATGTCTTCTTTAGAAGCAGTTATAAATTCTTTTACTGCAGTGTTTTTTTCAGATTGGGTTCCCTCCCTATGTTTCTGTAGTTGATTCTTTACTTCAGATGCTATGAAAACTGAGAGTTTTTTTTTTTTTTCAGAAATGAATTCTGCTCTGAGTTCCTCTATGACTTTCTGCTGTTGCTTATTTACTATTGACACTATTAATTCATACATTTGAGCTGAGCTAGTGTCCTCTGTACTTGTTCTGGCTGGGTATTGGGTTTCCTCTATATGTTTCTGCATTTGATTCTTTACTGCAAATGTTATTAATTCAGGGATTTCTTTTTTTATTTTCAATCTGAGGTCCTCTATACCTTTCTGCAGCTGTTTTTTTTATTTCAGAAGCCTTTGATTCATTGCTTTCAGCTTTGTGACTTCCAATTTGTTCTGTGTTAGGTCCTCTGCACTTGTTACGGGTGGGCTTGGGTATTGAGTTTGCATTTTGTTTCTTCTCGTCATTTTGTGTAGCACTGTCTTGTGCCCTTTGTTGTAGATCTTTGCTGTAGTTATAACCTTAGCAACTACTGAAGTTTAGGTGCAGCTCTACAAAGTTTGGACTTATCCACCTGTGCTTGGCTTGGGTTTGGCTGCTCTGCTCAGCTCCTTTCTGCTGCTGCCCTTGAGGGTGAACCTGTTGTGCCCCTGTGGCAAGATGTTCTGCTCCTGTACTAGCTGGTTGGATCTATCCTCTACACTCTCTGCAGGGATTGCAGCTGCAGGCTTACACCCCAGGCATGTATGCCAGAACTGTGCTGTGCCTGGAGGGGGCAAGGTAGATTAGTGGGGATAGGAAGCTCTCCCTCATACTCACTGGGTCTGGGCTAGGACTTGGTCTGGGGGTTCCCGCAATGCGGCAGAAATTCCTACTCGGCGGGCGGAGTGGGGTAGGTACTGCGGAGTGTTGGTGGGCGTCCCAAGGGGGTGGGAGAGGGTCTGGCCCATGCTGTGCCTGGGCTGGGACTGGTCTGCTGGCGCAGGTTAGCAGGAAGCTCTCCCACACACTCACCGGACCTGGGCTAGGACTGGGCCTGGGGGTTCCCAGAAGCACGGCAGATATTCCTACTCGGTGGGCGGGGGGGGGAGGGGGAGGTCGGGATCAGAACATTTATCAGTAAAAATATCAGACTGAAGCCTAAGATGAAAAAAGACCAGGAAAGGATGTGCAGTATCTATTGAACATGTATAACCAGAATGCTCAGATATTCTGCATCTTTACTGACTTTTGTCTATTTGCAAAATCGGCTATTTAATTAGTTCAAGTTTCCCAGAATGAACACCGATTTGTCAATTTTTCCTTCCAGTTCCATAAATTTCTCTTTGTAAGCCTTGAAGTTACATTTAAATATATATAAATATGCACAGATACATACAGATATACAAATTTAAAATTATATCTTTCTATTAAATGTATCCTTTATAAATTCTTTCTGACCTAACAAATTTTTTTGGTCTTTTTGAGATATGGTTTCATTAAGGTTCAGGCTGAGCATTTAATAATTAAGACATATCTCCCTTTAAAATGTTTCTTGCTTACTTTGTCAATTTTTTCTCATATTTAGCACAACACCAGCTTTGATTTAAATAGCATATGCCTAGAATATGTTTACTTTAGATTACTCACATACTAAAGATATATTTTGCAGAAAATATAGTTGGGCTTTTTATTTAAAAAAAATATTTTCTTGGTACATTTTAGATATACATAGTGATAACATTCATCATAAAGAATTTGTACCTGTACTGGTATAAAATCTTGCTGTCTTTTTCTCCATTTCCCTCCACTTCTGTCAGCTTAATTCTCTTTAAAAAGCTTTGTTTCCATTTTTTCCTTTTTTTTCTTTTCTGTCCTTTTCTTCCTTCCCTCCTATACTCTCCCTTGTTCTCATTTGAACATTTTATTCCCATATCCCAATATCTATTATATATTTTGGTCTTTATTTACACTTTCAGTTTCTCATAGCAGAGGAACCATGTGATATCTGAATAATGTGTGTCTGATTTATTTCACTTAAGAGTATGGCCTCAAGGTGCATTCATTTATCTAGAAATACCTCAAGCTTATCCTTATTTAGGGCAGAGTAGTACTCCACTATATTTTTTTATTTTTTTTAAACCCCACTTCTTTACCCATTCATTAGTTGATGGGCATATGGGCTGTTTCCAAGATCTGGCTATTACAAATTGTGCTGCTATACACGTGGATGTGCATAGATCACTGTGGTGTGATCCTTTTAAATCCTTTGGGAAGATACAAACAAGGGGAAAGAGTTAGCTTAAATGGGATTTCTAGTTTTAGTTTTTTGAGGAATCTCCACACTGATTTCCACAGTGACTGCACCAGTCTACACTCCCACCAACAGTGAAGAAGTGTTCCCCCCGCCCCAATATCCCTGCAAGCATTATTGGTTGATGAAAGCTATACTTTCTGGAGATGGAAAACCCAGTGGGGGTCGGTGGTTTTTTTTTGTTTTGTTTTGGTTTGGTTTTTTTGGTGGGGGAGTTGTTTTTGAGAAAGGGTTTTACTATGCTGTTCACTCTGTCCTTGAACTCTCAGTGATCCTCCCCAGCCTCGAAAATTCTGGGATTACAAGTCTGGATTTAGTGTTTTAATTTTCATCTCTTGAATGACCAGTGATGACAAACATTTTTTCATGCATTTAGCTGCCATTTTTATTTCTTCATCTGAGAAGTCTCTATTAATTTCAGATGCCCATTTTTTTTATTAAATTCGGGAGTCTGATTTTTTTTCATATCTTTATATATTCTAGATACTAGTCTTTTGAGGAACACCTAGCAAAAACTTGTTACACTATGAGTTATTTCCTTATTCTGTTGATTTGTCCAAAGGCTTTTTGATGAGATCTCATTTGTTGATTCTTCATGACAGTTTCTGTGTAACAGGTTTTGTTCAGAAAACCTTTGCCTATACCTATATCTTCAAGAGTCCTACCTATCTTCCAGCAGATTTAGTTTTTCTGTTTTAATGGATCTTGCATTCATTTCAATTTTAGTTTAGTGCATAGTGAAAGATATGGTTTTAACCTTCAGCATGGGGAAAGCCAGCTTTTTCCACACCATTAAAGAGACTATCCTTCCAGTGAAGGTGTTTGGTACCTTTCTCAAAGATAAGGTGGCTGAATATATCTAGAGTTCTTTCTGCATCTTCTAATCTGTTCCATTAATGTTAGGTTGTTTTTTTACCAGTACCATGCTGTTTCTATCACAGTAGTTTTGCAGTATAATTTGAAGTCAGACACTGTGATGTGCCATGTCTTGTTTTTGTTGCCCAGAATTGCTTTTGCTATTGGAGGTCTCTACTGATTCCAAATGAATTTTAGGATTGTTTTATCTAATTTTGTGAAATATGTTACTGGTATTTTCATTGGAATTGTATTAAGTCTGTACAACAGTTTTAGAAGTATGGCCATTTTCAGTATAATGGTTCTGCCACTATAGAATAAGAGATAACCTTCCATTTTGCAATATCCTCTTTGATTTCCTTTTTCACAGTACTGTAACTTTCAATGTAGAGGTCTTTTACTTCCTTTGTTAGATTATTAAGTATTTCACTTTTTTGATGCTATTGCAAAACGTGTTTTTTCCCCCAATAATTCTCTCAGTTGTGTATAGGAAGTCAATTTTTTAGTGTTGATTTTCTATCTAGCTATGCTACTGAATTTCATTATGAAATCTAGAAGTATTTTGATGGAATTTTGGGAGGTTCTCTAAGTAGAGTATCATATCATCTGCAAATAACTTAGTTTCTTTCTTTGCTATTTTTATTCTTTTTATTTCCTTCTCTTGTCTAATTGCCCTAGCTAATGATCCCAGAACTACAGTGAATAAAACTGGTGACAGTGGGTATCTTTGCCTTGTTCCTGGGATTTTAGAATAAAAGCTGTCATTTGTAACTACTTAGTATGAGGGTGGCTGTTGGTTTGTCATACAGGGCTTTAATCAGATTGAGACAATGATCATCTATTTCAGTTTTCTACATGAACGGGTATTGAACTTAGTCAAACACTCTTTCTGCATCTATTGAAATGATCATGTGGTTTCTCTGCTTGACTCTATTGATATGGTACATTTCATTTACTGATTTACATATGCTGAGCAATCCTTGCATCCCTGGGATGAATCCTATTTGGTCATGGTGCATAATCTTCTTGATTTGCTGTATTCTATTTGCCAGTATCTTATTGAGTATTTTTGCATCTATGTTCATTAGGAAGATTGGACTATAGTGCCCCTTTTGGTTGGATCTTTCTCTGATTTTGGTATCGGGGTAATGCTTGATTCCAGGAATGAATTTGAGAATTGTAATGGTTGATACACTATGTCAACTTGATAAGTGAGAAGTTTAGAAGCTTAACTAAGAGACTTAGAAAAGGACCAGGGTCCTCATTTTGTGAACAGCCTGAGCTTGTGGAAGAGGAGGGCATAGATATCAGGTGGACAGAGAGCTATCATGCAATATGAGAGGAAGAGAGGCTTGCTTTCCCCTTTCTGCTCTTGAGCTTTTGCTGTATACTACCACTATGGCTTTTGCCATGCCACCCTGCCTTGGAGCCAGATGATTATGGACTGAAACCTCCACAAACTGTGAGCTAAATAAACCTTTCCTTCCTTAATTTTGGGCACCAGGTATTTTGTCTCAGCAACAAGTGAAAAGTAACCAGCACAGAAGTACTGCTTCCCTTTCAATTTCATTAAAGAGTTTGAGAAGTAGTGGCACTAGATTTCTATATTTCTTATAGAATTTAGCAGTTAATCCATCAGGGTCTGGACTTTTCTTTGTTGGTAGGTTTTTAAATTACATCTTCAATTTCATTGGCTCTTACTGGCTTATTTAGCATTTGATTCAGCTTTGCACTTCATATATATCTAGGAATCTGTCCACTTCCATGTTTTATTAAAACACAGGTTCTCAAAGTATGTAATGATGATCTGCAGGATCTGTTGTGCTTTCATCCTTTCATTCCTAATTACTTGGCTTTAAATCTTTGCTTTCCTTTTGGTAAGGTTGGCTAAGGGTTTGTAATATTTTTTAATCTTTCAAAGAACCAATTCTTGGATTTATTCATTCGTTGTATTATCTCCTTAGTCACCATTACATTAATATCTCCTCTGGTCTTTGTAATTTCCTGCCTTTTATGGGTTTGGGGCTTGACTTGCTCATCTTTTTCTAGAAGCTTTAGATTCAACATTAGTATATTTATTTGAGCTCACTGTTTTTGTGATATGGGAACCTGCTGCTATAAATTTCCTTCACAGGACTGCTTTCATTATGTCCCATAAATCTCAGTACATTGTATTGGCATTATCATTTAATTGCAAAAACTGTCCAATTTTAAGATTTTTTTTTTCAGAACTGGGGCTTGAACTCAGGACCTTGCGCTTGCCAGGGAAGCGCTTATTCTACTGAGCCATCTCTCTGGCCCCTGTCCAATTTTTCTTTAATTTCATCTGTGAGCCACTGGTTGTTAAAAGGAGAATGTTATTTAATTTTCATGTGCTTATGAAGTTCTTACAGTTTCATTTGCCATTGATTTCTAATTTCATTGCACTATGGTCTGATAATATGATAATATGCATGGGATAATTTGAATTCCTTTGCATTTACTTCAGCATGTATTATGGGAGTATGTAGTGTATTTTGGAGCACATGCCATGTGCAGCTAAAAAGAATGTGTATTCTAATATTCTGGCCTCTATAAGTCCATTTGTTCAAAAGTTTGATTTAGTTCTGATATATCATTGTGTGTGTGGAGGTTGTCTAGGTGATCTATTTGTAGTAATGAAGTACTGGAATTCATCATTATAACTGCATTGCTTTTAATTTAAGCTTTCGTGTCCAACAGTATTTGCTTTATATAGTTGGGAGCATGGGTATCTGATGCATATATTTAGGATTGTTATAAGTGTAATCATCTTTCCCTTGGATTGTTCCCTTTACAAGAATATAGTGATCTTCTTTTGTCTCCCTTAATCAATCTTGGCTTGAAATCCACTTTGCAAACAGAGTAACAAATCCTGCTTTCCAGTCACATGAAATACTGTTTTCCATCCTTTGACTTTCAGTCTATGAATTTCTTTTTGAATGAATGTATTTCTTGTATGCAGCATATCACTGGACTTTACTTCTTGATCCACTCTGTCAGTCTGTTTCTTTTGATTGGTGAGTTGAGACCATGAACATCAATGGTTAATATTGTTGATATGTACTGACTTATCCTTGTCATTTTATTTTCCTGTTGTTGGTTCCCTTTCTTTCCCTTCTGTTTTACTGCTTGCCTTGCCTGGTAGATTAATTCTGCTGGAGTTCATAGAGTTGTAGTCTTTGGTATGTCTTTTTAGAAGCTCCTTCAAAATATGTTGAGCGCTTGGTGGTGACAAATTTACTCAGGTGTTCTTCGTCATGGAAGTCTTATTTCTCCATCAATTTTGAAAGATAGTTTTATAGGGTACATCAATCTGGATTGCAGTTTGTTTTCTTTTGGGTTTTACATACTTCACTTCAACCTTTCCTTGACCTTGAAGGTTTATGTTGAGAAATATGCCATAATTTTGATGAGCTTTCCTTTATAGATGATATGATTCTTTTCTCTAACAGCTTTAAATATTCTGTTCTAATGTTGAAATTCTAGAATCTTGACTATTATATACCTTGGGTTTGCCTTTGCTGACCTGCACATTTGAGGTTGCATCTTATGTTTTGTCATTTTCAATTTTTATTTAATTCCTGGGTTGATACTTATAAATTTATGGTGACTAGTTTTATTGCTAGTATTTAGAACGCTTAAGAAATGACTACTCAGAAATGTTTTCCAAGTGAAGCTGGCTTTTGGGTATTGACTGTGTTGCAAGATCCTGCCTCCTCAATTTACTGGGGATTAATCCAGCCCCTGGTTATTTGGCACCCGCCTACAGTACTGTTTATGACCCTTAAGAAATCTCAGTCTTGGTGTTCCAGGAAGAACAACTGACTACCCTGGCTAAAGTAGTACAATCAGCAGTAACAATAGGATCAAACAAAGCCTAAAAAATGACAAACTGTGGTTAACTATTAATTTGCCTCCTTTAACCATATAAACTAGATTTGTGGTTATATAACATAATTAAAAATGAACCCAAAAACTATATACAGTAAATAAGCCCTTAATACAGGGATTTTACCCTCAGTGAAGAAAAATTTTAAAGGTATTAAGGGAAAAAGGAGAAATAGAAGAGGAAGAGACTAAAAGGAAGGCTAGAGGACAAAGGAGGATTATGTAAAATTTGGGAAATAGGAAGAAAAGGAGAAGGAAGAAATAAAAATAAGAACAAAGCAACAACAAAACGAGAAACCATATTCACACTCACATAGAAACAAGAACAACCAACCAAGAAAAAACAAAATAAGAAAAGAAAGAAGAAAAAAAAATTCACTTCAAGGTGTGCCTCTGCTGCCAGTGACAGACAACATGGGCAGATGGAATCCAGATTCAAGCTGATTCATCCCGGCAAGCCAGATGGAACATTATGGCAGAGTAGAGCTTCAGTTTCACTGCAGTTCAGGCTGGTTTCTGGCTGTAAGGCTGGAGCCTGATTTGTTCAACTTGTAACACTCCAAGTGTCTCCTGCTATCTTGAACTTCGTTCTCGAACCTCCTGCTAATTTAAACTCTGCAGCCTCACCTGACACTGGAAGTGGGATGGCATCGACCTGCATCTGTTGTGAGTTCTAAGCACAGCTGGCCCCTATCCAAGATGGCTCCCAGCCAACTGTTCTCTTCTGGGGACGTCTGAACCTAAACAACTTACTAGCCATTGCAGTCCACTGTGTCCAGTACTCTGTTTCACTGGTGCACTTCTCAGTGGAGGCTTCTGGGGTCACCAGTATTCACCATGTGTCTGCAGGTTCAAACCACATCCCCCCACCCCAACACAGGGACTCCAGGCTCAGGGAGAAAGCACCATCTGCCACCTACTTCTTCTTTGTTGAAGTCTCTCTCTTCATCTTCCCTGTGGGCTTCAGTTCTCATTTCAGATCCTTCCTGTATCATGGGGACATTTTTTCTCTTCCTCAGGTTGCTATATTCTATTGCCTGGACACCAAATCTCAAAGAGGCTCTTTTTCTGCTGATCACCACTCTGTCATCTCCCCAGAAGTCCCAGTTGGTCTTTATTCTTAATACAATCTTATATTTTTTTGTTTTTATAACTATTTAGACAATTTCCATTTAATGCAGAGATAGATATCAGTATTTACTTCTATAACTTTTTATTAATCTAATCTGTTCCTTTATTTTATTTCATTTTCCTTTCTCTAAGGCTATTGTACTATTGATTTAGCTAGTGAAAAAAGAGGGACAGAGGTGAAATTGAGGAGGAGAAACCACAACATCATCTTCATAGTCTTTCACTTAATCTGGTTTTAATATACTCCCAGTGTACCTGTATTCCTCAAGCCAGATAGAATCTTATCATCTCTAGAAAATATACTAGGGAGAAGGTATCTATCAGATAAAAGAATTAAGGTTCTCTCTAAGCATCTACAGTACCACTCCTCCCTCTACCCTCAACGACCACCAATTTTTCAACAATTAGGGATTTTGTGGAGCCAACTAAACTGCATTTTAGTTTTATCTCTTGTTTTTAATCTCAGTGTTCAGCTAGTTCACTGAAATCTATCAATTACCAGTTGTCTTTTTCCTCTCCATGTTTTTCAAACTTTGTTCATAACATTTTTCCCCTTTTTCTTGAGTCTAATTTTTAAGTCCTTTTCTATACCATTTTGGCTGTATTTGGGGGACAGCAAATTAAATATATATGGTCACTCAGTCACCTTTAATTTGAATTATTTTATTTTATAGTAAATAATTACAAATGTTAAAACCATAGCTATACCATAATTCACTATGTATACCAGCAAACTAGAACCCCAAAACTAAAGACCAAAGTGATCCAAAACAGAATTTCCAGTACCTTAATAAAGTTTTAAGCACAGATATAATCATGATCTATTATATTGTCTCAAAATGGGTTACTCATGAATAATGTAAAAGTACTGGTTTAAATAAAGCCATGACATGTCCTAGCATTTTGATTCTTGTAAGATTTTGTTTTCTTTTTTATTTTATAACATATTTTTCTCAGGTTAAAGCTTTGAGGTTCCACACTTTTCCTAGCTTTCTCTAAGATAAAGACCTTGCTGTGATATGGATATGATTTATCCCAAAATACACATATCCTGGAAGTCTAGTCTTCAACATGCAGTGCAAGATAGTGGAACCTCAGGAGGGGGGCCTTTTGGGAAGAGCTTAGGTCACTAGGAGTGTTGTCCCTGTAAGAGATTTAAAGAGAGTTATTTTGGGATCCTAGTTAGTTCACAAAAGAGTGAACTGTTATAAAAGAGAACCTCACTCCTGAACTGCTGTCTGGCCTGACTATAATTATATAGGCTCTCTATATAATTATTCCCACTACAGTCATGATGATACCATCTACTTTGGGAGGGCCCTCACCAGAGGACAAACTGACAAGGCCACCATCTTGAATTTCTAGCTCCAAAACTGCAAGCTAATTAAACCTCTTTTATTTATAAACTACCCAACCTTTGGTATTTTTTATACCACCAGAAAACAAATATAATAAATGTGAACAAATAATAATATACAATTATATGTGATATAATGTAACTATATTATCTATATAAAATATATAATGTATTATATTTATAGATAAGCAAATATAAACAAATATAAATATACATATACAGAACTTCTGCCTATTGCCAGTTTATAACTCATCAGCCTATATGAAGAATCTAAAGGCATTATATTTGTAAAGCAAAGAATATGGTTCAAAATAAGCCAACACAACTCACTGAAACCAAAATGTAAAATGAAAACAGAGCAGACTCATAATACAAAGATAACAACTTCTCTGTCATCTGCAATAAATCACTTCTTTCTGAAACAAAAAGATCCACAGAGCCATGACAATGGAGAAAACTGAAGGCAACTTCTAAAGTATGCTTTGCTTATAATACAGACTCACTGTTAACAGTATGCCCACATCCCAGCCTCCACAGGATCTCCATGTGTATAAAAAGGTTGTATGGGTCCGGGGGGATAGCTCAGTAGAATAAGCGCTTGCCTGGCAAGCACAAGGGCCTGAGTCCAATCCCCGGTTCTGCCAAAAAATAAAAAATAAAATAAAATCCTGCTAATACTGTCTCACCCAATGAGACAGTAAAGTTTAAAAAAGGGGAAACTACCCGCTCGGGCCCCCCTCCTGTCCCTCTCTTGGACAGGAGCTTCTTTCTCTCAATAAATATATTCTGCTCATAAAAAAAAAAAAAGGTTGTATGAAGAAAATTCTTACAAGTAGAATGTCCCAGACAGGCATTCATAACTAGACATTTTCTATTTATTTGTGTTCCTTAATCATCCCAATGGTATATATAATAAATAAACGAAGAAACAAACAAGTGAGTAAAGATAAATAGATTACTTTGTGGTACCAAGATAATAATCAAATATAAATTAGTCTAAATTATAACATATACTGTCTCACGAATGAAACAGACTATGCTTTTTCTACTTTAAGTCAAAAAATTCTAAGGATGCCAGGGAGATGCTCAGTAGAATAAGCACTTCCCTGGCAAGCGCAAGGGCCTGATTTCAATCCCTAGTTCAAAAGAAAAAAAAAAAAAAAATCAAAGGAATAGTATAAATAAACTGATAAAAAAATCATTCTTCTCCATGTTTATTCAGGACCAACAAAAACCACAATGATCTTCACTATGATACAGCACTGAAAATCAGTTATGCTGTTTTCAAAATTATTTTATGGTTTTGGCAAGCTATTTTCATGGTGCAAGGTACAAAATCTAGGCCCCAGTGCATGTCACACAGTCTACCACTAAGCTATACCCTTATTTTATGATTCTAACTTACATAAATTTGTATCACGAAAAGATGCCCAAAAAAAGCAATTATATAATTCTACTAGAACCAGTTGTGAACATTATAAATATCGACATCCACCTATTTACTGTGCAAAGGGCTACTGCAGAGTCACTCACCATTTCGGCGGGATGCCTTCTGCACAGCCATGGGTGGGCACAGCTGAGCAGGGGCTGTGTCTGAAGAACTAGAACCTGCATGATGAGCCTTTACTTTGTCAGCCCAGCTGACACCTGCAGGAGCCAGACACGGAGCAACCACTGTGCCAGGTGAACCTCTAGAGAGTAAAAGAAATACTGCTAATAAACTAAATAAGAAAGGAAACATACTAGATTTTTAATAGAGAATACTACCATAGCAATAAAAGGATATTAGAATCATAAATCTTTCTTCATCTAGGAGTGGTGAGATAGCTCAGCAGTCTAAGTGCCTGCCTGGCAAGCACAAGGACTCAAGTCCAATCCCCGGACCTATGTGTCATAGAGTACTGCCCCAAACCAGAAGTGGTGGCACACGCCTATAATCCCAGCACTGGGGAGGCTGAGACAGGAGAATTACTAGGAGTCTGAACTACATAGTAAGACCCTCTATTCAATAAATGAATTAAAAAATAAAAAATTTTTAAAAAATCTTTCATCTAATCATGAATTTCATATAATATTATGTAATATATGGAATTAAAGACATGGTAATAAGGATAATATAAAAGTTTCATTTGGTGTTTCAATATCCCCTGGGATTGCTAACTGGTATATGGTATCACTGTGTCCCCTTTTGAGGGGATGACAGCTCTTTGCCCAGCATTGTGCTTAACACATCAAAACATACATGGATAATTTTATGTGAAAGATGATGCTTTATAATACTATATTATCACAGAAAATAATTGACTATAATACAAGACTTGATAGGCTTTTCTGAGATCAGCTTACCCAAAATTTAAGCTTCTTCGAGCGTTTGAAGTTACATTTATTCTATCTGTTGATGGACTTGGAATCACATGTCGCCCTGGAGACATCTTCTTTACTTCCCATGCAAGTGATGTTGGTCTGCCAATTCGAGACATACAGTATATTAAATTAACTGAGAAAAAAGAGAAACAAACTAATAATTTCTCTTGGTTATGAAATATAATAAGTAAAAATAATAAATAAGTGAAAATATAATCAAGCCTCAATTTTTCCCTATACCATGAAAGTTACCACATTACCAGTGAAAAGTCACAGAAGATGCATAGTCCAGAATATACTATAATGGGTACCATGGCATAGGGACTCTTAACTCTAAAGGGTCATGGAGTTATGGAGAATTGAGGTACACTTTATTTTTTTTCCATGATTTTATTGAGAAACAAATAGCAATGAGACACTTTCAAAACAAATTGGTAGGACAATTTCAATAATTAACACATTGCATACATTCTTCCTAGTGGTTAATTGCTGTACAAGATGTGGACTTGATATCCTATTTACAAACACCATTAGAACAAATCCCTCTATTCATTAAGAGAATGTAACTATGTATCTATCCTAACCATTTAGAATACACAGATACAAAATGGACATTCATCTGTATCCCCTTTTTTTTGTTAAGTTCCGTTATTTGAATATCATAGGTGTGTTAACTCAGCAAAATATTCTAAAAGAGTCCAGTCGCCCATAATAGTATTGGGTCTTCTGTTTCACTGGCAATGTCAGAAATTGTTGACCTGAGTCCCC
>NW_004524602.1:1552091-1553755 GCF_000260255.1 Octodon degus
CTGAAGCCCCTACGAACACACTCAGTCACCTTATCTTTGACAAAGGGGCCAAACATACTCACTGGAAGAAAGATAGCCTCTTTAACAAACGGTGTTGGAAAAACTGGCTCTCTACATGCCAAAAACTCAAACTTGACCCACGTCTATCACCATGCACTAAAGTCAAAATGGATTAAAGATCTAAACATTAAAGCAGAGACACTAAACCTCCTGGAAGAGAAAATAGGAGGAACTCTTGAAGACATAGGAGTAGGCAAAGACTTCATGAACAGAAATCAAATCGCACGGGAAACAGCTGAAAGAATTGACAACTGGGACCTGCTCTTACTGAGACATTTTTTCACATCAAAAGAAATTACCAACAAAGTAAAAATGCAACCTACAAGTTTGGAAAAAAATCATGACAAATAAGTAATCAGACAAAGGTCTGCTCTGTAGAATTTATAAAGAACTAAAAAAACACTAAGGCCCCAAAATGTAAAGACTCAATCCAGAAATGGGCATCTGAGATGAACACATGCTTCTCAGAGGATGAAATTAAAGAAGCGAATAAATATATGAAAAAATGCTCCACATCACTAGCCATCTGCCAAATGCAAATTAAAACAACACTGAGATATCATCTCACCCCAGAAAGAATGGCTACCATAAAGAAATCACCCAACAACAAATGTTGGAGAGGGTGTGGGGGAAAAGGAACCCTTCTCCACTGCTGGTGGGAATGTAGACTGGTGCAACCGTTATGGAAATCAGTTGGAGACTCCTTAGAAAAATTGGACTGGAAATCCCATTTAAACCAGCTATTCCTCTACTGGGAATTTTCCCGGAGGATCTGAAAACATCATATCATAGTGATATATATGTGCCTATGTTTAAAGCAGCACAATTTGTGATAGCCAAATCTTGGAAACAACCAAGATGCCCATCACCTGAGGAATGGTTGAAAAAGATGTTATATTTACACAATGGAGTATTATTCAGCTATTAAGAATGATAAACTCAAAGCCTTTATGTTGAAGTGGATGCCACTTGAACATATACTCATAAGTGAAATAAACCAGACACACGTGTAAATTTTGTATAGCTTCCTTAGTATAAGAACTCAAAAGAAGAAATACAAATAGAAAGTTATAATACAAGTAAAAGGAAAGCAGGATCTCGAGGACTAACTAATCAAGAGAGGGAAAGGAGAAGAGCTAGGAAACATGACAATGTCAAGCCATACAGTTGTATGTAGAAGATGGGCAAGGCAATGATCCTGAGAATCTCCAGAAGATTTTTTAATCTAGCAGTTAATTGGAAAGATTCTCACCCTGACTAATTATATATACTGATACCTGTGAAATAAGCAACTGCACTGAAGATGGTAATCTGTAATAGTAGTTCCATGCTTGGAGTGCCTGTCATTCTGGTCTTCTGAATACGGGGTGCTTGTCATGACATGCCAGTTGCTGCTGTGCTGTCTCCCGGGTGAATGATTGTTCAAAAAGAAGGGGGTGGTGAATGAAAGCAAGAGACAGGAAAAGGAATATTGTGGGATTGTCTTGCTTCAAGGTTGTATATGGTTAGACTTTTAGACTTATGTGAAAACATAAGAATTATATAATTCTTTATGCCTATTTTTAAAAATACATTCTAATTTTTAAATGCTTTTTCATCATATT
>NW_004524602.1:1553855-1562511 GCF_000260255.1 Octodon degus
CACACACACACACACACACACACACACACAAATAAATAAATTTTTAAAAAATGTTCCCTTAAGCAATGTCTTCTCTACCCACATCCTCAGTCAGATCCTGTCACCACCCTAGGTCTCCTGTACCTGACTCTATTCAGTTGGGTGAGGAGGCTTTTCACTTCTCATTTATAAAGTGATATTGTTGAAAACAAAATTCAAACAAAATATTACACAAAAGCCTAAAGCTTTTGCCAATTTACTGCCCAATCACCTTCCAGAAATGTTGTAATGTACAATACTCCCAGTGGATGAAGTGCCTGTTACCCTTCAACCTGGCCAAAAGTTGTTATTGTCTTTTAAAAATTACTCTGGTTAAATGATATTACATTGTTGTCATTTTTTAATTGTACGTGTTTATTATCATAACTTATCAGTGATTTCAATTTTGTCTTTTGGGATTGGCATATTGGTGTCTTTAGCCCTTTTGTACTGGGATTTGTATCATTCTCTAAAGAACTTGAAATAGTTTTCTAGCACGCTATTATTATTATTATAGGTACAATTCTGTTGGCATTGGTGTTGTAATTATTTTGCTTTCAATTATTTTTAATAGAAAGACTTGCTTCCTTGTTAAATCAAGTAAATCAATATTTTCCTTTGTAGTTTCTACCTTTGTTTTATAAAGTCCTTACGCATAATGCAAATATATATTTATCAGTATTTAAGTCCTTAAATATGAACAATTTCCACACTTAAATCTCAAATCAAGCTGAAATGAATGTTGCTGCACATGACTTAAAAAAAATAAGACAAATAATGCCATCTACAGGAAATTTAAGGTTACATTCCTTATCTTGGCACTGCCTCACGAGGCAAAGAGAAGAAATGCTGCTAAGTGGTTCAGGTGAAAAGAGATGCCTCAGAAATATTTTTGAGACATTGCACCAGGACAAGGAAAGCCATAACTCTATTAAGCTTAGACCCAGACTGAATTTTCTCAATATATTCTTCAATATAGCCCCCGCTAGTTGGCTGGAATTTGAAAGCATAATTTTTTTGTTTTTTTAAATGCCTCTACAGTTACATCATAGAGCATTTTTAAGTACTAAAGGAAAAAAGAAAAGAAAACCTAGAAACCTAAATTACATTAAAAATGAAAAGAAAAAAAAGACATTGTTAGGACATAAACTATGCCAGATCAAGGACTTCCAAAGGGAAGGAAAATCTAAACTCTGGGCTCAGGAGGATTAGATCTGAAATAGACAGACTGTAAGGCAATACCCTTGAGTTCTTCATAACAAGATTTCTTTCCATTTTCTTTCACCTTGTTTTCCTCTACTTATCTTCATGGGGACAATACAGCTACTAGTCAAACGAATCAGTATATTAATCTCTGAGTTTAGTTTAAGCCAGTGAAAAAAATGTATCCCTAGACCCAGTTGTCTACTGCCAAGGGTAAGGGTTAGGGTAAAACTGTGATATAAACAATATTACCTAGGACTGAGCCACTCAGTGAGTACAAATGAAGCAAGGCAATTAAAATAATCAAAACTTGTCATCATGAAAAACAAAATGTATATAAAAGATGAACACATAGTTTCTCTGATTTTAGTTTCCTGGGATCCAGCTCTCCTAGATTTGCCTCTAGAGAATCCATTAACCTCTTTGACCCTTCAAAGAACTAACATAATAAGAGAAGAAAAAAAAAAAAAAAAAAAAAAAAAAAAAAAACTTTTCATTGCATAATCCCACCCACACAGATCCAAAAAAAGATAAATTCAAAACAAAGAGGCAGCCTAAGTCTGCTTCCTGAGGGTGAAAGGCATTCCATTCTTGACAGTATCCTCATAACTTCAAGGGTGATTGTAAAGGCCCCACCTTTTTATTCTATCATACTTGTAATTAAGTTCCTTTCTTTAATTTTTATTTTTTGCATATTTGTAACACATGATTACTTTCATCATGGGGAGGTGGTACCCATATGTACACAACAAATTTTAATTATTTTTACTTCCCTTGCTTCCCCCTCTCTCCCTCCCATCTTGATGATCACATTTCAACATGTGAATTTTGAGGGTACATAATCAGACCACAGCACATACTACACACTTCATAAGGGCAAGAATTGTGGCTGTCTACTGTGGTCCCTGAGCATGATGTACAGTAACCTGATATGTACAGATGCCAAACGAATCTTACTCTAAAAGAGCTTTTATCTCTTATTACTTTCCTAATCAAAAAACATCCATTTTTTCATTGCCTATAATAATGGGAAGATGCACTATACCTTTCCCTATTTATTTTTACCCTACCACTGACCTGTACTTATATACTGTTGTCATTTACTGCCTACCTCTGAAGGTCCAGACACTTGGTACAATCTATCACATTTAAATACTTTTGCATCCTCCATGAAATCTTCCCTGATCTATCCTCCAAAATAGAAATGTCCTTCTGTGAATACCCACAATAGTCTTATGTCCTAATAAGTTATATTTTATCACATCCTCACACTAAAAATTCCCAGAAAGTAGTAAATATATTGTACTCAATAATTAAATTCCTGTCCTGAACAATATAGTTTGCAATGTCAGGCAAATGATAGAACATCTGTTACAGAACCAAGTGAGAAAACACCAAACTTTCAACTTTTTACATGTTTCAAGTCAAGCTGAGGTTCAATTCTCTGTCAAGTTCAATGACTGCTATTGAAATTGCTGATTATTATAAATATAAGCATAGAAGTTATTACCTGCTTTGAGCATCTGTCTTCTCTAGCTTTTCCTGAAGTTGAATCCAGTCAATCAGTGCTTTGAAATCCCTCACATAGTTATCCAGCATCATTAACACCTCCTAATATAAACAAAAAGTTAACTTACATTCAGAGAGCAAAAAGTTTCAAGAAAAACTTGTTTATAGTGAAGGACTTATATATTAATAAGTTTTACATTATACTCATTGAAAAACTGCCTAATGAACTAATCTAATTTTGTTCTTTTAATTTTTTCATCCTGTTTGGTAAAATAAGTTTATGAAATTGAGTGACTAAAGACCAAGAAATAGCATTGACACAGTCAAGTCTCCAACTTATAAATGAGTTTCCTTCTGGAACAATTGTAATTTGGGTTCATTCATAAGCCTACCAGATGAGACTTACACAATATACCTGTGAAAGTACACAATTGAGAATTTTCATAAGTCAGGGACTTATGGGATACCTTTTTAACATCTCCCAATCCTTTCCATTTTTTTACTGTGAAATAAATATATAGAAAAGTTCACAAAACATAAATGCACACACAGGGACCAGGAAGATGGCTCAGTAGAATAAGTGCTTGCCTGGCAAGCCCAAGTGCCTGAGTTCAATCCCTGGTTCCAAATAAATAAATAAATAAATAAAATGTACACATAAATACTGCAAAAGCAGAAACATCACAAAGTACACAAAACACAAACAGGTAACTTATTACAAGGCAAAGACCCATCCCGTGAACACCACCGACATACATAGGATGTAACAAAACAGTCTGAAAGTCCCTGGTCTTCTCTCCAAACCTCATCTCATGCATTTCCTCGAGGGTAACCACAGCCTTGACTTCAAACATGTTTTCTTATCTAACTGTCCTGGCTAGTACCTACATCTAGGGCAATAAAGAATATAAATGAAAAATCACTGTTTGGTTCTTGGTCCTAGAGGAGAAAACTTCTAGTCTTTCACCAGAAAGTATGATGTTAGCCACAGGTTTCTTACATACTTTTATCAGGCTGGAACATGTCAGAGGGCAGCCATTCATGGTGGTGGAATACAGCAAAGAGCAAAGGGAAGAGCAGCAGCTACAGCAGCTAGCAAGCCTCTCTCCCTTCCACACACTGTATTCAGGCTATCCACCCCAGGGCAGGTGTAGCACTCACACCCATAATCCCAGCATTGTACCATGAATTAATCACAAATTCTAGAAGCTGCTCCACTGACTGCATGAGGCTTTGGGGGGAGAACTAGACACAAACCATAACAACTTCATAGAATTCACTCACTATAGGATCAATCAATGAGGACAAAATAATGAATTACAATCAGGATCTCAAAGAAGCCAAAAGAACATAAGAGAAGACTAGCAGTTATAAAATGACAAGAAGGCCAATCTAAGGTTAACTAGAGTTACAGAAATTCTTAACTATCCATCAGATAGCACAGATGGATTCTCTAACATGCTTACAGAAATTACAGAAGAAAATTTCCCAAATATAAGAAAAGATAAACTACAAGTAAACAACGCTTACAGATTATCCAACAATTATAAAGAAGTTCATCAAGACATATTCTCATTAAATTCACACAAATCCAACAAAAAATCAAAAAAATAAATTTTTTAAGATAGCAAAAGAAAAACAAAAAATTACATATAAATGAAGTAAACCAATTAGAAGCATAGCATAAACTCTGAAGGTCAGAAGAGCTTGAAGAATTTAAACCCTAAGAGCAAATAACTTCCAACTGAAATTAACTTACCCAGCTAAGCTATCCTTCAAAATAGATTAAGAAATAAGGTATTTTCAAGAAAAACACCAGCTCAGACGATGTATGCATGCTAAGCCAACTCTAAAGAAAATATTCAAGAATATTCTTAACAGAAAAAAACAAATCGGACACAGCTAATAACTAGTGAAGTCAATGGATAAAAAGCAACAAAAAACATCATGAAGAAAAAAACATAGATATACCATCAGATTAAAAAAAAAACAATGATAGTAAATAATATCCAAAACAAATCAGTAATATTTTTCAATACTAATAGCTTCAACTCTCCAATCAAAAGATGCAGACTGGCAGACTGGATCAAAAAACAGAAATCAACAATCTGCTTCACTCAAGAAACTTATCTACTCTAAAAGATATCATAGACTAAAAAAGGATGGAGAACAAAATTTTATCTACCAGAACCCCCCAAACAAGCAGAAGTACAATTCTAATATTATACATGGTAAATTCCAAGTTAAAACTGATTAAAAGGGGGCTGGTGAGATGGCTCAGTGGTCTAAGGCACCTACTTAAAACAAGCTTAGCAAAGCACAGGGACCGCGGTTCAATCCCCCAGCACCACATGCCAGCCAGCCCCGCCCCCGGTGGGCTGAGCTGGCCACACACACACACACACACACAAATAAATAAAATTTTTTTAAAAAAATAAATAAAACTGATTAAAAGAGACCAAAAAGGTCACACATACTAATGACAATACAACATGAAGAGATAACATTGCTAAACATGTGCACCAAATATTGGAGCACCTATCTTCACAAAACAAAAAGTGCTAAAAATTTAAAAATACCAAATAAACATTAACACAATCATAGTAGGTGCTTTGTTTTTGTTTTTGTTGTTTTTTTTTCTTTTGTATCAGATATTGAAGTCAAGATCTTGTGCTTGCCAGGCAGGCACTTATGTTGCTAAGCTATCTCTCCAGCCCCATAGTAGGAGATTTTTAACATTCCTTTTTTGCAAAGAGATAGATCAATTAACAAAAAAAAGAAAAAAGAAATTTCAAGCTGAGCCACACCTTTCAACATATGGAATTAAAGGGTATACACAGAGTATTCCATCCCTCTACAACAGAGTATACATTCTTGTGTGCAGCACATGGTACTTTTTCTAAAGTAGATCACATAGTAGCCCACAATGTCTGCCTAAGTAAATATAAAAGACTTGCAATCACCCCATGCATGCTACTAGATCGCTGTGCAATGAAAATAGAAATCAATGATACAAAAATTTTCAGAAAAGCAGAAGCTCTTGTAAAATTAACAATATATTCCTAAACAACTAATGGGACACAGAAGAAATAAAGGAAAAACATTAAAATTTTTCTGGAATTTACTGTCAATGACTGTACAACTCAACAAAACCTATGAAAGCAGACCCAACAGGAAAAATCATTGCAAACAATGCTCACATTTTTTAAAAAAAGGAGCCAGCCCAAATAAATAACTTTATAAGAAATCTTAAAATACTCGACAAACAACAACAAACTAGCCCTACACTAAAATTAATGGGCAAATTATAAAGATGAGAGCAGAAATCAGTGAAGGTGAGATTAAAATATGAACTATTTTTACAAAATCAATGAAGAGCTGGATCTCTGAAAGAATAAATAAAATAGATAAACCCTTAAGACTCACCAAAAGTAAAGGAGAAAATAATTGCTTCAATGCAACTAGAAATAAAAAAGTAAAATCAAAACACTGTCAAAATCCAAAAGATAGTAACTACTTTGAAAAATTATGGCACATTAGCACTTTTTGAAGAAATGAACAAATTCCTAGACATATACAAACTATCAAAACTAAATCACAGGACCAGGGACATGGCTCAGTAGAATAAATGCTTCCCTGACAAGCACAAGAGCCTGACTTCAATCCCTGATTCCACCAAAAAAAAAAAAAAAAAACTAAATTAAGAAGACATTAAGTATGCCTAACAACCCAATAACAAACAATGGAAGTGACTCAGCAATAAACAACTGACAACTAAAGAAAGCCCAGGACCTGATGGATTCGTTGCTAAATTCTACAAAATCTTTAAGGATGTTATATCAGCAATACTACTCAAGCTCTTCAAAGAAATTAAAAGGGACGTCATGTTCCGCACCTCATTTCTGGAAGGTAGTATGACCCTGACCACATACCTAGATAAAGACCCAACTATTAATACAGAGAACTATAGACTAATTTATTTAATAAATATAGATGTAAAATTCTCTAGAAGATATTAACAAATAAAATGCAGCACATTATCAAAAAGATGATCAAGGACTAGGAATTTCTGCGGAATTCTGGGAACGCCCAGACCCAGTCCTAGCCCAGGCCCAGTGTGTGGGAGAGCATCCGGCTACCCTGCGCCAGCGGGACCTACTGGTTACAGCCCAGGCACAGCATGGGTGAAATCCTCTTCCACCCCATTGGGACGCTCACCACCACCCCTCAGCACCTCCCCGACGCAACCTGCCCAGTAGGAATTCCTGCCACGTTTCAGGAACCCCCCAGATCCAGTCCTAGCCCAGGCCTGGTGAGTGTATTGGAGGGCTTTGGGCTGCCCTGTGTGTGACCTACTGGTCCCAGCCCAGGCGCAGCATGGGTGACACTCTCTTTCACCCTCTTGGGACGCCCCCTCATACATCCGTAGTACCCCCCACACCCCGCCGACAGAGTAGGAATTTCCATCGCATTCCGGAAACCAACAGATCCAGTCCTAGTCCAGGCCCAGTGAGAGGGTGGGAGAGCTGCCTCTCCCCCCTAATCCATCTTGTCCCCTCCACACTCAGCTCAGGCCTGGCATACAGGCCTGGGGTGAAACCCTGTAGCTACGATCCCTGCAGAGAGTGTAGGAGACAGAACCACCACCAGAACAACTTGCCAGAGGGGCACAACAGGTTTACCTCCAAGGGCAGCAGCAGGAAGGAACTGAGCACAGCAGCCAGACCCAAGCCAGGCACAGCTTGATAAATCCAAACTTTGTAGATCTGCACCTGAACTTCAGTAGGTGCTAAGGTTATAACTGCAACAAAGATCTACAACAAAGGTCAGAAGACAGTGCTACAAAAAAATGACAAGGAGAAGGAGCAAAATGGAATCTCAGAACCCAAGCCCACCCATAACAAGTGAGGGGACGCTAACACAGAACAAACTGGGAATCACACAGCTGAAAGCAATGAATCAACGGCTTCTGAAATAAAAAAACAGCTGCAGAAAGGTATAGAGGAACTCAGATTGGAAATGAAAAAAGAAATCCCTGAATTAATAACATTTGCAGTAAAGAATCAAATGCAGAAACATATGGAGGAAACCCAATACCCACCCAGAACAACTACAGAGGACACTAGCTCAGCTCAAATGTATGAATTAATAGTGTCGATAGTAAATAAGCAACAGCAGAAAGTCATAGAGGAACTCAGAGCGGAATTCGTTTCTGAAATACAAAAAGAATTCTCAGAACTCATAACATCTGAAGTAAAGAATCAACTACAGAAAACATAGAGAGGAAAACCCAATCTGAAAAAAACACTGTGCAAAAGAATTTATAACTGCTTCTAAAGAAGACATTGATTAAAAAAAAACAGAGGAGATTAGAAAAATGATGGATTCCTTGAATGAGCAATACAGGAAAGAAATAGATCGCATGAAGCAGAGTCAAAGAGATATAGAGGATATTAAAATCTCAATCACAAGCTTGCAAAACCGTTTAAGTGAAAGTGAAGACAGAGTTTCAGATCTAGAAGACACTGGTGCAGCTAGTGAAAAACTAAGAAAGGATCTCTTAAAAACAACTGGGATTCAGGCAAGAATAATCATTCACCTGCAAGATGATGCAAAGATGAACAATGTGAGACTAATACGGATCAATGAGCAAGAAGGAGTCAATACAAACGACATTAAAAAAATATGGGCAGAAGGAATACCAGAAAACTTCCCAAATATGAGGAAACAATCTGACATTCAGGTAACTGAAGCATATAGAATGCCAAAGAACCTCAACCCGATGAAAAACACACCGAGACATATAATAGTCAAGATCCCACATTCAGCATAAGAATAATATACTGAAAGCCACTAGAGAAAAGAAGTAGATCACATTCAAAGGAAAACCCATCAGAATTACGGCCGACTTCTCTTCACAAACCAT
>NW_004524602.1:1565423-1627815 GCF_000260255.1 Octodon degus
GAGAAAAAGGAGGGTTGCAAGGAAAGCCAACATTTTGGCCCTAGTCTTCCAAGGTCAATTAAGACTCAGAACATAGGAGAACTTGTACTGTAACGTCATGTAACTCAGTAGTGTCCCAAGTTTTCTGATCAAGGAGATTATCGGGCCAATGAGGAAAGTGATCGATGATATAGAGTGTGCCTAAGGAGAGTCACATGGAGAGAAAACATTCTCTCAGGCTTTCACAGAGAGCACACTGGCCAGGCAATGGCCGTGACTCATCCACATGGCTGACACTGACAAAGGTTCTCCAATCTGAGGTACAGGATCTCAGGATCAATCCTGAGGAGATTTCACTGACCTTATCAGACCCAAAAGCTACAACTCTTATTGCATAAGTCCTGCTTTACCTTGGTCTTAACCATCCAGCAGAAAAGCATAAAAACGAAATATAAGAAGTAAAGCCATGCTGTTATGTTAAGCTCTAGGGGACTCAGGTCAACAATTTCTGACATTGCCAGTGAAGCAGAAGACCCAATATTATTATGGGCTACTGGACTCTTTTAGAATATTTTACTGAGGTAACACACCTATAATATTCAAATAATGAACTTAACAAAAAAAGGGGATACAGATGAATGTCCGTTTTGTATCTGTGTATTCAAAGTAGTTATGATAAATATATAGTTACATTCTCTTAATGAATAGAGGGATTTGTTCTAATGTTGTTTGTAAATAGGATATCAAGTCCACATCTTGTACAGCAATTAACCACTAGGAAGAATGTATGCAGTGCGTTAATTATTGAAACTGTCCTACCAATTTGGTTTGAAACTGTCTCATTGCTATTTGTTTCTCAATAAAATTATGGAAAACAAAAAAAAAGATGATCAAGTAGGAGTCATCTCAGAAATGCAACAGTGGTTCAACATATGTAAGTCAATAAATATAATACACGACCTAAACAAAAGCAAAGGCAAAAACCACATGATCATATCAATAGACACAGAAAAGACTTTTGACAAAATCCCACACCCCTTCATGATTAAAAACCCTAAAGACAACAGATATAGAAGGACCATACTTGAATATAATAAAAGCTATTTATGGCAAACCAATAGAGTACATGTTACTAAGTGGGGATAAGTTAAAAGCATTCCCCTCAAAATCAGGAAAAAGATAAGGATGTCCACTATCACCTCTTCTATTCAACACAGTACTTGAAACATCAGCCAGAACAATTAGGCAAGAGAAAAAAAAAGAGATACATATAAGAAAAGAAGAATTCAAATTATCATTATTTGCAGATGACATGATATACTACATAGAAGACGCAAAGAATTCCGCCAAAATGTCTTAGAACTAATAATTAAATTCAGCAAAGTAGAAAGATACAATATCAACATACAAAAATAATTAGTGTTTGTATATACCAATAATGAATAGAATGTGAAAGAAATTATGAAAAAATTACCATTAACAGTCACTTGAAGAAAAATTAAATATCTAGGAATGCCCAAAGATAAGGGAGGAAAGATTCACTGGTTCACAGTTTGTGGTAGTTTCATTCCATAATCAGCTGGGTCTATGGGAGGGTGGCACTGCAGAAGAGAACCAGTTCATGGTAAACAGAAGAGAGCAAAAGCAACAAGGGACAACCACAGTTCTTTCCAACCCTTATGTCTTATCTAGGCTACATAGGGCAGGTAGCAGTCATAACCTTAATCCTAGTGCCTTTGGGTCTAATATTGCACCATGTATCAATCCCAGAGTCACACACTCTAGATCTACCCACCTCTGACAAAAAACTACCTATATTGGGGCCGGGGAGATGGCTCAGTGGAATAAGTGCTCCCCTGGCAAGTGCAAGGGCCTGAGTTCAATCCCCAGTTCTGAAAAAAAAAAAAAAAACCTACCTATATTGATTGATGTTTTGGAGGGACATCTAGACAATTCATAACAGTAGTAAAAGACTTTTACAAGGAAAACTATAGTACTATGAAGAAGGAGATTAAAGAGGCCATCAGAAAATGGTTCTTTTCTGCAGTGCCACCTTGCCACAGACCCAGCTGATTATGGAATGAAACTTCCACAAACTGTGAACCTCTGAATCTTTCCTCCCTTATCTTTGGACATCATGTATTTTTGTCTCAGTGAGCAAAGTAATTAAGACAACTTAATTCCTAGATATTTCATTTTTCTTCAAGTGACTATTAATGGTCCCTTGTTTCTGGATAAAGCAGAACCAATAATGTCAAAATGGACATACTTTCAAAACTGTTACAGATTCAATGAAATCTTAATCAAAATACCAACAGCATAATTTACAAATCTAGAAAAAACAATCCTAAAATTCATATGAACCAGAAGAGACCCAGAATAGTAAAAACAATCTGGGGCCATAAGCAAAACAAACAGCATAGGAATAGCTTGACTTCAAGCTACACTTAGAAAGCAACAGTGATAAATATGGCATGGTAACAAAACAAAAACAGATATGTGGATCAATGGAACAGAAATGAGCATACAGAAACCTCCCCAGACATACTTGATTATGTGATCAGTGACAAAGGGGCTAAAAACATATGTTGGAGGAAAAATAGCTTATTCAACAGATAGTGTTGGGAAAACTGGTTATCTATTTATAAGAGAATGAAACTGGATCCTTATCTTTCACAATATACTAAATTAAAATCAAAATAGGTCAAAGATCTAAACATTAGAACAGAAGCATTAAGCCTTCTGGAAGGTAAAACAGGCAAAACACTTGAGACCAGAATAGGAAAGGATTTTCTAAGCAGACCTTCAGTCATTCAAGAAATAGCAACAAGAGACAAAAAGTGGGACTATATCCAACTAAAAAGCTTCTGTACAGCAAAACCATCAATCAGTAGAGCAAAGAGATAAGCTACATAATGTGAAAAATATCTTCCCAGCTACTCCTCATAGGACTAATATTTAGACTATATAAAAAACTCAAAACAACTAAACCACCTAAAATTAAAACCCAGTCAAAAAATGGGATAAAGAAATGAGTATACACTTCACACTGGAAGAAACATAAATGGCCAACAAATATATGAAAGAATGTTCAACATCTCTAGCCATTAGAGAAATGTAAATTAAAACCTTGCCAAGACTCCATCTCACCCCAGAAAGAATGCCAGTCATTAGGAAATCAAACCATAACAAATGCTGGTGCAGCTGTGGCAAAAAGGGAACCCTCCTGCATTGTTAGTGGGAGTGAAAATAGCACAACAATTATAGAAATAAGTATTTCTGAAAGAACTCAAATTAGAAATTCGATATGACCCAGCTATCCCCCTGCTGGGTACCTTCCCCAAAGAGCTAAAGTCATCATACTAGAGCAATACATGCATACCAATGTTTATAGCAACACAACTCATAATAGCTAAAACTAGGAAGCAGCCAATAAACCCGTCAACAAATGACAGGATAAAGAAAATGTGCTATCTACATATAGAGGAATACCATTTGGCTACAGAGAATGACAACTTGAGACATTTTCAGGAAAATGGATATACCTGGAAAATATAATATTGAATGAAATAAACCAGACACACAAGATTAAATACCATATTTTATGTCTAATTTGAGAGGGGCAAAGTAAATAAAATGATAAAGGATGAAAAGACAGATCTCTATCAATAGGAAAGTGGTCCAAGGGAACAAGGACAAGGAGTGAGGAGGAGGGAAGGGGAAATAAGAATAAAGGTGTGCCAGATACAGTAATCTAATAACCCTAATTAATGAAAATACTGTATACCATAACGAGCTAAAATAGTATCAACAGGTATAGGAAAGGGGGTAGAGAAACCAGAGGAGGAGAAAGGAGGGTAAGAGAAGCGGATTTTTTTAAAAAAGAAAGAAACAAGTTGTAATAGGTACATGTGACCACTCCCCAAGATTACTGTAAACTGCATGAATTGCAAACATGTACTAATTTTAAAAAACCAGAAAAACAGTAAATACTGATAAGGATCTCTGGGGGAGGAAAAAGGAAGCCCTCCTACACTGCTGGTGAGCACAAAAATTTAGTGTAACCACTAAAAGGATCAGCTTTTATACTCGAAAAAACTAGAAATAGAAATACCACTTGATCTAAATACCTATCATTATTCTGTATTACACACATGCACAAATAGAAGAAAAAAGTAACTATCACAAAATATATATTTGATGATGGCAACACTTTCTGAGAATTTTACTTTAATAATGCATTTTAGAACCTTGCTTCAAACTGACATCTAGTCACCTATATTTTGCAAAATCCATATTCTATTTCAAAGTCATTTTGTTATATCTTTGTATATTCACAAGTCTTCAAGAATACCTGATCATAATTTGGTTATCTCATATAAGGATTTTATCAGTCACTTAAGATAGAATTTATCTTGCCTGACACCTTGAAATATTGGGACAGACTAGATGGTCACTGATATATCCTCATCCAGAATTTAATAACTAGCTGTCTGTGAGCTGTATATATTCTCCAGATGTGTTTTTGTTTGGATGTCACAATTCTCTAAAAATTAAATTAATCAAAATTAACTAAAATGGTAAGTTTAAAAATAATAATTTGGTATCAAATAGCTGAACATCTAAACAGCAATTTAAATTAAATGTAAATAAATTTTATGGAAGAAAAAAACATAAAAGCACAGGTCATCAAGATCTACTTTGCTTATGAAGGAGAAACTGATATCAAGTGACTATGTGTGTAATTATTGCGTATTAGCCAACACTGTCATTTAAATGAATGACAAATAAATTTACAAACTATTCACTTCACCACCCTTCCCATTCTTACCATAACAGAAACACTATGGATCTCACTCTACCAAAAAGACAGCATTCCAGTAGTCTCTAAAAATAACCATTATAAAATGCCAACCAGCTATGAATATGATCATCTCAATAATAAATACATTATTCTCCCACAGCTAAGTCTTAACTTTGCAGAATCAGTGACAAGACCTAAACAATATAGATATACTTTAGAAATCAGACCCAAAACAGCCAACTTATTCACAAATGAAATACTGTACCACCTCTTGCAGTCATAAAAGTTATATTCTGCTTTTAAAGATCTGTGAACAAAGAAGTATTGTTTATTTTCTTTCAAAGGTAATCCTTGGTGCCAAATCACTAGTAATAAAATCTTCTATAATCAGGAAAAGGACAAATTAAAAAATTTAGTTGGCTTCCTTCTCTCAATTCTAATATAATTCAAGATGTTTAATTAAATTCATTTAACTTAAATCACCTATATGAGGGCAAAGACAGAAAGATTTAATTCAGAAAAATTTATTTTGGAGGTTTTATACTGATTTTCCTTTTATAAAAAAAAAAAAAAACTACAGGGCAAGAATACAAGCTGCCACATTTCTGATATTACCTGGCAGAAGGAAAGTACATTTAGGGGCTTAAACAGCCTACTTTAAGGAATGTTTAGCTCAACGTTATCAAAAATGATCTGAGTGGTACCATGCGTGGTAACCTGAGTCATGTTTTACGAACAAGGGAATACAAACAAGACAAGCAGCTGGAGCAGCCTCACAGTCACTGATGCACATCTTTCTCCCTAAAGCTATGAAGGCCATTTTGTCAAGCAGGATGAAACAGAACAAAAGTGGCTCTGAAAGTAATGTTACAGGCATTCAGATAACTACATATAGATGTACAGCTAAAATTACCAATTAGTTTACCAATTGGCTGCAACGGCTTCGATTGGTTGGTAATTAATTCTAGTTACTGGCGACAGAGCAGGATGGTTGGCGCCATCCCTTTGTCCTTCTGACACACAATACGAGCACACAGCCTCTTGGGCTTGGGACATCAATATAGCCTCCAGTTCAACCACAGAAACCACACAGTAGTGGACCCCTGGGCGACAAAGGAGGGACATGCACTACACGAGAAGTTAGTGACAAAAGGGAACCCTGATTGAAAGCAAAGGACATTATCAAAATGGAAACATGTTTTTTAAAGGTACTATTTTTAAGAAACCTTATCTACTTAAAAATTGCAATTGAAATAAATAGTTCAAAAAGGAAATCATTAGAAAGCAAAAAAAGAGAAGTAAATCATTCCCAAAACCTTCCAAGTAAATATGCTGTATCTCATCTTCAATCCTCAGTCACTCATTTCTTTCAATCTGTCCTTAATTTTCAATCTAAGCAACGTGGGGAAAGGATACATAATATAGTCGACCAAAAACCTGTAAATAAAAATCTGCTAAAAGAAATTATAGCATTCGCCCACAACTTAACCCTTCTAGATCACTCCTCAGTAAACAAACTGTGCAACTGCCTGGGAGTGACATACATATTCAATTGCAATTGCCAATTGATTTTTTTAATGGTACTGGAGATTGAACTCAAGAGTCTTCACACTGAGTTACACCACTAACTCTCTTTAATTTTTTTCCTTTTTTTTTTTCTTTAATTTTTTGACACAAGATTTCACCAAGCTGCTCAATTGCCCAGGCTGGGCTTGAACTGGTAATCCTTGTGTCTCTGCCTCCCTGCCTCCCTGCCTCCCTGCCTCCCTGCCTCCCATGGATTATAAGCATTCACCAACACAGGTGCTAATTTTTTTTTTTTTTTTTTTTTGTAGAGCCAGGGATGGCAAGCACTTATTCAACTGAGCTATTTCCCCAGCCCCAACAGGTGCTAATTTTTAATCTTAACTCTTTTGTATGGTGGCTTTCCTAGAGGATTTTCTCTTAAGAAATTTTCTATTGCCTTGGTATCCCAATGACGTAAATGCATTTTCCCAAAGTTCATGTCATGAAGACGTGATCTGGGGTGGCAGTATTGGTAGGTAGTAGAAATTTAAGAGGTGAGACCCAGTGGAGAGCCTTTAGGTCAACTAAAATGACCCATCAGAAGGTTCCTTGGGCTCTGAGGTTCTCCAGCTTCCTACGTCAAGATGTGATTCCTTCCTCACATCTGCACTACTGTCAATGATAAAACACACCAATGAATGTGCACAGCAGAGTAGCCTAAAGCTCAGCTCAACTGTCCAATCCTCCTGTCTCAATCTCCCAGAATGCTGGGATTAGAGCTATGTGCCACCACCCCCAGTTTAGGTCTCGATTAAACACTAAAGAAAACAGTTTCAAAATATAATTGTGCACCAAATGAATCCAATATTAAGAAATACAACTGGGCTGACGAGATAGCGCAGCAGATTAAAGTACCTGCTTAGCTGATGCAAGGACCGGGATTGGATCCCCTATGTGCAGTGCCAGGTCCTGTCCTTGTGGCACACTGAGATGCAATTGAGACTGGGCATGGTGGCATGTGCCTGTAATCCCAGCACTTGGGAGGTTGAAAATAGGAGGATTACTATGAGTCCAATCTGTGTAGTGAGACCCTGTAGACCTTGTACTAAATACATTTTTTTAAAAAAGAAAAGAAATATGGCAGTTCTATGTTCCAGCTATTTTTTGCACCAAATTGATGTGAATAAACATCACTTCCCAACATTCCAATCCATCTCTTCCCACTTCCTTTATTCCCCTAAAAGCACCAGTGCTTGCTACTGAGATTACATTCAACAGAATCTCAGGAAAGAATTTATTTAATCCTGTTGCAGTATCCTAGTTTCCAAATGAAGACACTAAATCCTTTTTTAATAAACAGTTACTAGTTGGATACTAAAACCTCCTAAATTATAGGAAGTGCTCAAATTTGGTTCTGAGTCCTGGGGATTTGGCTTTCCTGAATTCTTCTGAAATGAACAACCAGGCAGACTAGCACTGATTCTCACAAGCCTAGAAAAGTCATTTAAGATCATGTAGTAGGCCTGAAGATCCAAAATGATGAGAGTCCACTGTGAATTCAGAAGATTACAGAGATAAAATAGAGCAGGGTAGTATGACCAGAATTGTGCTTCAGAAAGAGTAATGTCATCAGCAAAAAAGGCCATAAAAGGGAAAAAAACTAGGGGCAACACAGTCAGGTCCTCCTTCTGTTCCTCTCTCGGATAGAAGCTTTCTTTCCCCCAGTAAATATTCTTTTACTCTCCATTTGTAAAAAAATAAAAAATTGAGGACACACATGTAAAAAGATAACAGTTTAGCAGAGTAATAAAGGCCTTTGAAAAGCAACATGTCTAGACAGTAGAAAAAAGGCCTTGGGAATATGAACACACACAAACAGACACACACACACACACACACACACACACACACAAAATGAACGCAAAGGAAGCTTGCATTTGACAAAAAAGAGAACATGAATGACTGAGAATAGCAGTTTCATCAAGAGAAACAAAGAAACTGAAAAGAAATGGTTTAAAGGTAAAAGTCCTATAGTTAGATTTCTCCAATTAGGAAGTTAGCTCAGATAAACTAATCTGGATTAACCTGCACAGTAGTTACAACATGGCAATTGTAGTCTCAAGTGATATCCAAAAAAAGAAAAATGTATGTTTTAGTAATGATCATATATATGAGAACCAGTTTCAAAGAGCAAAGAGTTCAATTAGGAGATTCTCACTTAAATGTCAAGTTAAATAGGCCAAGAAATGGCAGCTCATTCATGTTTACTGACTGGGGATACAGCTCAGTGACACAAGCATCTGCCTAGAAAGTGCAAGGTCCTCAGCTAAATTTCTGTTAAAAAAAAAAAAAAAAAAAAAAAAAAAATCAGTGGGCTGGGAATATAGCTCAGTGGTATAGTGCCTGCCTGTCAAGCATGAGGTCCTGAGTTCGACTGCTGGTACCCTCCCCTACTCCCAAATTGTCCAAACAATATTAGCACAAACCTTTCAGGGCCAGGGAGATAGCTCAGTAGAATAAGTGCTTGCCTGACAAGCACAAGGACCTGAGTTCAATCCCCAGTTCCAAAAAAAAAAAAAAAAAAAAAAGCTTCACTTATGTCTACATAAAACAATATTTTGGGAAATATTATATTTTTAGGAAAATTTAATTTTTAACCAATCAAATAGCAAAATTTTATTTTTGGCCTACAAAATTTATTTTAAGCCTTTATTTTAAAGACAGCAGTGCTGGGAAAATAGCTCAGCAGTCTAAGTGCCTGCCTGGCTAGCACAAGGAATGGCATTTAATCCCCTGTACCACATCCTGCACTGGCCCTGAAAATGGGTGTGGTGGTGCACACCTATAATCCCAGGGATGGGGAGGCTAACACAGGAGGATCACTACAAGTCCAAGCTGCATAACAAGACCCTGTACCAAATAAATAAATGATTTTTTTAATTTAAAAAAATAAAGACAGCAGGGAGTAAGTAAGTAGAATAAGACTAGGAAGAGAGCTACAGGTGCAGATAGAAGAAAAGACACCTATCAATGTTAAGAGAATAACAAGGTTTCACTAAGTCACTAAATTACAAAGTTACAATTCTGCCTCAGCCTCCCAGAGTGTTAGGATTACAAGTGTACACCAGCCCAATCAGCAAAAGGAAACTTTTGAAGATCTATAATCAAAGGAATAAGAGAGTCACATTTTTATTCATTTAAGTAGCATTCAACCTGTACTCATCCCAAGAATGAATGAAAAGAATGCAGGAAATCCAATTCAGTGGCAATCCAAGCATTTTTACAATACCGGCTTGAACTGGGATGGTATCATCAGAAAACAAAGAGAGTGGAAGCATTGTGAAGATTTAGGAGGAAACAACGAAAGAACTATGTTCAATAGACAACACCTTCATAACAGGAAGGGTGAGACCAAAGATGTCTCCCAGCTTTAAAGATGGAGTAAGTGTGTTTAAGGTAAGTGTCAGCCACAATTCCTATCAAATATAAAAACATAACAGTGTATCCTCATCCACATTATTCACCAGATCTGGCACTGTGCAACTTTTGGCTCTTTAAGGAAGTGAAAATGACCAAAAATAAATAAATATTTTGAATTGGTTCAGGACATTATGGCAGCCTCGACAGTGCAACTAACAACATTCATTAAAAAAAGACTTCCTTGGTCAGGAATATAGTTCAGTGGCACAAGTGCCTGCCTGGCAAACACAAGTCCTGAGTTCAATTCCCAGTACCAAGAAAATTTTTTTAAAAAAGGACTTCTGGAACTGCTTAAGAAAGTGGCAAGAACAAAGGGATAAGTGAGTCCAAAGTGACAACAAGGATTCTGAAGAGGATTAATGGCAATGTGTCTTTTTTAAAAGAGTACAAAGTAGTATTAAAACAGAAAAAAAATATAAATTATAGAGAATTTCACTAAACAAAATAATATGAATTTCACAGTATTTGTTGTATTCCATAGCATTGTCTTCAAATTAGATGTTATTACTAGGCATATGCATGCAAAATTGGAAGAAAAAAATGTTTAAGAAAGTAAGAAGGAAAATGAAAAAGAATTGAAAAAAAGAGACTGGGCACAGTGGCACATGCCCATATTCCCAGCATTTGGGAGGCTGAAAAGAGGAGGATCTGGGTAGTGAGATCCTGTAGACCCTGTATTAAATACATAAAAAAAAGAAAAGAAAAATGAAGACAAAACAAATTAAGGATTAACTGTTCCTTTCTACAGACCAGCAGAAATCCACAGTACAGTTGTCCAAACCATCCTGCTTACATACATAGATATATCTCTTTCTGCTATTCCCTCTCCTGTCCTTCTTAATTCAATAATTCCTTCTTTTTGAACAGGTTCATTACCTTTTTCCGGTATCTACTGTACTCTTCAGATTTTATTTTCTCTTGAAAGTTCTAACGCTAAGGAGATAATACAAGATTTGGCCATGCAGGTTTAATTTATTTCACTTAAAAGTACAGTCTCTAGTTCTATCCATTTACAAATAAAAGCCTCAACTTTATCCTTTTTATAGCTGAATAATACTCCATTGTTTAAAAATACCTCTTCTTTATACATTCCTTAGCTGATGGGTGTCTGGGTTGCTTCCAAGGCTTAGATATGACAAATTGTGCCACTATAAACATGGGTGCACATATATCACTGTGGTAAAATGTTTTCAGTTCTTTCAGAAAAATACCTAGGAGGGGAATAGTTGGCTTAAATGGGATCTCCAATCCTAGCTTTCTGAGGAAGCTCCACACTGATTTCCATAGTGGTTGTACCAGTCTGCCCTCCCACCAACAGTAGACAAGGGTTCCTTTTTCCCTACAGCTTCTCCAAAACTTGTTATTGGCTCACTTCATGTTAGCCATTCTTTTGGGGGTGAGATGGAATCTCAGTGTTCTTTTAATTTGCAGTTCTCAAATGAGCAATTATGTTGAACATTTTTTGATATATTTACTTGCCATTTGTACTTGTTCCTCTGAGAAATGTATATTTATCTCAGATGCCCATTTTTGGATTGGGTCTTTGAATTTTGGGGTCCTGATTTTTTTTTAATTCTTTATATGTTCTAGAGAGAAGGCCTTTGTCAGAGAGACAGTTGGCTATAAAATTTTTCCCAGTTTGTGGGTTTCCTTTTTACTCTGTTGGAGATTGCTTTGACATGCAGAAATTTCAAAAAAGATGAAATCCCAGCTGTTGATTCTTTGAGGTATTTCTGGTGCGGTTTGATTTTTGTTCATGAACTCTCTACCTATCCCTATGTCTTTAAGATTTCTACCGACATTTTCCTCCAGATTTAGTGTCTCTGTTTTAATGTCTCAATCTTTGATCCATTTGAGTGCAATTTAGTGCATGGTAAAAGACATGGGTCTAATTTTAGCCTTCTGTATATATAAAGCCAGTTTTTCCAGCACCATGCATTAAACAGGCTATCTTTCTTCTAGTGAACATGTTTAGCCCCTTTATCAAAGATAAGGTGGCTGAGTGTGTTTGTAGTTGTGTCTGCATCTTCTAATCTGTTCCAATGATCCTCAGATCTATCTTTATGCCTGTACCCTTTTATTGCAGTAGCTTTACAGAGTACCTTCAGGTCAGAGATTGTGATGCCTCCTGCCTTTCCTTTATTTCTCAGGATTGCTTTTGATATTCTGGGTCTTTTCTGGTTCCAAAAAAAAATTTAGGAATGTTTTATCTAGCTCTGTGAAGTATACTAATAGTATTTTAATTGGAATTGCATTCAATCTGTATAACAATTTTGTCAGTATCGCCATTTTACAATGTTGGTTCTTCCTATCCAGGGGTAAGAATATCATTCCATTTTCTGATATCCTCTTCAATCTCTTTTTCTCAAAGTATACTTTTCACTGTATAAATGTTTTACATCCTTTGTAAGATTGATTCCTAAGTATTTCATTTTGGGGTGTTATTGTGAAAGTCATGGTTTCCATTATTTCTCTCTTAGTGCATGCATTGTTTGTGTACAAAAATGTTAATGATTTTTGAGTGTTGACTTTGTATCCTGCTACATTACTGAATTTGGTTATTAAATTTATAACATTCTTGGTGGGGCTTTTGGGGTCTTCTACATAGAGTATCATATCACCTACAAATAATGATAATTTCACTTCTTCTTTTCAAATTCTTATTCCTTTTATTTCTCTCTCTTGTCTAATTTCTCTGGCTAATACCTCCAGAACTATATTCTATAGGAGTGGAGACAGTGGACATCCTTGTCTTGTTCTTCATTTTAAAGTGAAAGTTTTAAGTTTCTGTCCATTTAGCACGATGTTGACTGTTACGTTTGTCATAGATGGCTTTTATCAGGTTAAGATATGGACCACATATTCCTATTTTCTGTGGAGCTTTTATTGTGAATGAGTGTTGGACTTTGTCAAAAGCTTTTTCTGCATCTAATGAGATGATCATGTGGTTTTTTGGCTTTGGATCTATTGATGTGATGTACTTCATTGATGGATTTGCATATGTTGAACCATCTCTACATTCCTTGGATGAATCCTACATGGTAATGATGTATAATCTTGATGATCTGCTGCATTCTGTTTGCTAATATGTCATTGAGGATTTCTGCATCTATATTTATTACACAGACTGACCTATAGTTCTATCTTCTTAGTTGGATCTTTCTCCGACTTTTGTACCCAAATAATGCCTGTCTCCAGGAATGAGTTTGGGAGAACTGCTTCCCTTTCAACTTCATTGAAGAGTCTGAGAAGAGTTGGCATTAAATCTTCTCCAAATTTCTTGTAGAATTCAGCTGTAAATCCACCAGGACCCGGACTTTTCTTCATTGGTAGGTTTTTTAATTTTATTTTCAATTTTATTTGCTGTTATTGGGCTATTCAGAGTTTGTATATCTTCTTGACTCAGTTTTGGGATTTCATATGTCTAGGAAACTCCATTTCTTCTGTGTTTTCCATCCTGTGAGAATAAAGATTTTTTTTTTTTTTTTTTTTTTTTTTTTTTTTGGCGGTACCGGGGATTGAACTCAGGCCCTTGTGCTTGCCAGGGAAGCACTTACTCCACTGAGCTATCTCCCCAGCCCTGAGAATAAAGATTTTTAAAGTACATATTGATGATCTTCTAAATTTCTATAGCGTCTTTAGTGATATCACCCTTTTTATTCCTTATTGCATGAATTTGGTTTTCTTTTTTTTTTTCTTTTTTTTTTTTTTTGATAAAGTTGGCTAGGGGTTCATCAATTTTATTTATTCAAAGAACCAACTCTGCTTAATTTATTCTTTCTATTCTTTCCTTCAACTCCATTGCATTAACTTCTGCTCTAATCATTATAATTTCCTGCCTCCTTTGGGCTTTGGGTTTGACTTACTAATCTTTTACCAGGAGCCTGAGGTGTAGCATATGATCATTTATTTGAGCTCATTCTGTTTTCCTACTTCACAAATTTACTACTATAAATTTCCCTCTTAAGATATTGTATCCCACAGGTTCCAGTAAGTTATATCTGTATTTTTGTTTGATTGTAAATATTTTTCAATTTCTTCTGTGACTCACTGGATGTTTGGAGGTTGGTATTTAATTTCCATGTGTTTATGGAGTTTTTTAGTTCATTTTGTCAATAATTTGCAGTTTCATTGCACTATAGTCAGATAGTATGCATGTGATAATTTCAGTTCCTTGTGGTCTATTTTGGAGAATGTCCCATGTGCAGCTGAGAAGAATGTATATTCTGTCACTGCTGGGTGAAACACATATAAAGGTCTACTAAGTACATTTCTGCACAAGTTTGATTTAGTTCTGTTATTTCTTCGCTGATTTTTTGCCTAGTTGATCTATCTCTTTGTGACAGTGCCATGTTAAAGTCCCCCCATTACAACTGTATTATTGTTCATTTGATTTTTCATGTCTGTTAAAATTTGTCTTATGTAGGTGGGTGCTCCTACTTTGGGTGTACATGTAATTGTTATCTCTTCCTCTTCCAGGTTTCCCCTAACAAGTATATAGTGACCTTCTCTATCTCTGAATCATTTTTGGTTAGAGATTGATACTGTCAACAATCAGAACAGCTACCCATGCTTTTGTCTGGGTTCCTGACACATGGTGTGTTGTTTCCTGATCTTTGACTTTCAATCTGTGAATTTCCTTTTGAGTTAAATGTGTTTCTCATATGTAGCATATTGTTAGATTTTGTTCTTTAATCCATTCTACTAAGTCTGTTTCTTTTGACTGGTGAATTGAGGCCATTTACATTGATGGTTATAACTGATATATATTGGCTTATCTTTGTCATATTATCCTGCTGTAGAGTCCATACTTTAACCCTCTTTTTAATTACTTATTCTGTTTTGGGGTTCCCTGCTGTTGTCCTTGAATCTGTGCTTGTTTCTGTCTCTTTCTAGAATATCTATTAGTTGTCTTTGTTGGGCTGGTTTGGTGGTCATGAATTTCTGCAGTTGTTCTGTGTCACAGAAGAATCTTATCTTGCCAATGAATTTGATAGATCATTTTGCAGGGTATATCGATTTGGTTTGGAAGTTATTTTCTTTCAAGACCCAAAATATTTCACTCCAAGCTCCTCTTGACTTGATGGTTTGTGTTGAGAAATCTGCCATGATTCTGATGGCCTTTCCACTGTAGGTGGTCTGTTTCTTCTAACAACTTTAAATATTCTATTTTTTGTTGTTGTTGAATCTCTGGGAAGTTGATTATGCTTCTAGTTGTAGATTTATTTTGGTTATGGCTAATTGGAATTCTATATGCCTCACTTTCTGTATGTCAGATTCTTTATTCATGTTTAGGAAATTTTCTGCAATTACTTCTCTAAATAATCTTTTTATGTCATTTGTGCTGACTCCTGCTATCCAGTTGACACTTACTGTGCTTATATTACTTTTCTTTGTGTCATCTTATAGCTGGTGAATTGTTATTTTTGGTTCCTTGTTAGTTTTTTTTTTCTTTTTAAGTTTCTAATTCTAGAAGAAAATATCATACCATGTCTTTTAAATAAATTGTAAGTCAAAGATATAGTATAAATCTTAAAACAAAAATTAAGATTAAGCAATATTCAGAGAATTAAATACTATAATTATTGAAACTGTCCTATCAATCAGTTTTGACACAGTCTCATTGTTATTTGTTTCTCAATAAAATAAAATTAAATACTAATTAATTAAAAATTAATGTTTCAAAACAATTGAACTAAGAAAAAGTTTTCATGATAGTAAAGAAGCATTAAGAACAAAACATAAGATGAATACTGGAATGACAAATAAATGACAAGCACTTCTAACAGTTTGGGCATACGATATCAAAGTTCTAGTGTGTTGTAGACATAGATAATGTCCATGACACCTACTGGTGGCCAGGTATTACTTGTGGGACTGAGCTACTGCTATTTCCTTGAAATCACCCTATAGACCCAGATGGAATCATGACCCATAGGGTGCAGGAGAAGTCCATTTGTAGAGTATGCTGATGGGAATATTTTGCTGCTGTACAAAAAAGAATAACTGAAACACTACTTTTGTATACCTCTTGAATAAAACCCCCCATTTGGCGGGTTCTTTCCATTCTCATTCACAGAGTTGTGATCATTTTGCTCCCTCTCTAGAACATCATTTAGTAGTCTGTGTAGGCTTGGCTTTGTCATCATGAAATTCTTAAGCTGTTCTTTATGATGGAAGTATTTCACTTCTCCATTATACTTGAAAGAGAGTTTTGCACGGTATATCAGTCTGGGTTGGAATTTGTTTTCTTGTAACACTTGTATTACTTTGCTCCATGCTCTTCTTGACTTCATGGTTTATGAAGAGAAATCTGCCATTACTCTGATGGGTTTTCCTTTAAATGTGATCTGTTTCTTTCCTCTAGCAGCCTTTAGTATACTGTTCCTGTGCTGAATTTCTGGGATCTTGATTATTATATGTCTGGGTGTAGTTTTAATTGGGTTGGTGTTATTTGGAGTTCTCTATGCTTTGGTTACCTGAATGTCAAATTATTTCTCCATGTTTGGGAAGTTTTCTGCTATTACTTCTGCCCATATTCTTTTTATATCATTTATATTGACTCCTTCGTTCTCATTGATGGCTATTAGTCTCACATTGTTCATCTCTGCATCGTCTTGCAGGTATTGAATTATTTTTTTCCTACATCCTCGTTGTTTTTAAGAGATCTTTTCTTACTTTTTCACTAGCTGCAATGGTGTCTTTCAGGTCTGAAAGTCCATTTTCACTTTCATTCAAACGGTTCTGCTAGCTTGTGATTGAGGTTTTAATTTCCTGTATATCACTTTGAATCTGCTTCATGCATTCTATTTCTTTCCTATATTGCTTTTTCAAGGATTCCATCATTTTTATATTCTCCTCTATTTTTTAATCAGTGTCTTCTTTAGAAGCACCTAAAAAAATAAGCACTTAGTACTTCTTTCATTATAGTTATCATTTCTTTTTTTACTTCAGAAATTATTTCTGATCTGATTTCCTCTAACCTTTCAGCAGTTGTTTCTTTACTTCAGAGGCTATTATTTCTGAGATTTCAGGTATGTGATTTCCAATTTCTTCTATGCTAGTGTCTTCTGCATTTGTTCTGGGTGGACTCAGGACCTAAGACTGCATTTTGTTTCCTCTCTTTGTCATTTTGTATAACACTGTCTTCTGACCTTTGTTGTAGAACTTAGATAGAGTTACTACCTTAGCACCAGGTCCGGATCTAGGAAGTTCAGACTCATCCAGGTGGGTGTGGCTTGGGTCTGGCTGCTGTGCTCCACTTCTTTCTGCTGCAGCCCTTGGAGGTGTACCCTCTGTGCCACTCTGGCAAGATGTTCTGTTCCTGAATCAGCTGGGTGGGTCTTGCCTCTAGCCTCTTTGCAGGGAGTTCTGCTGAAGGGTTGCATGCTGGGCCTGGGCTCTGGGTCAATTCATGATCCAGCAGGCCCTGGGTCAACTCATTCACATGCTCGGCCTGGGCTCTGGGTCGAATGAGGATCTGGCAGGCCCAGTTGTCTCACTCACAGGTCGGGCCTGGGCTCTATTTTTTTGTTCTTTTTTTTTTTTTTTTTTTTTTTTGGCGGAACCAGGGATTGAACTCAGGCCCTTGCGCTTGCCAGGGAAGCGTTTATTCCACTGAGCCATCTCCCTCGCCCCAAAAATGGCTCTCTTTTGATATGGATTAATATCTAGAATAATTTGTCCCCTTTTTTGCATTTAGAACAGGTTGTACAGGGTGTACGGGGTCTCACTGCATAGATAGGACTTGTAGTGATCCACCTGTTTACAGCCTCCCATGTACTGTTATTACAGGTGTGCACCACCATGCCCAGTCTCAACTGCCATCTCAACGTGGTCTGGGGATTGAACTCTCGGCCCCTGCCTCTGCCTAAGCAGGTGCTTTAATCTGCTGAGCTATTTGGCTGACCCTTGTTAGTTTTAAGAAATCTTTCCTTTCACTTTCATTAGCAGAACCACTGTCTTCGAGGTCTGAAAGTCTATCTTCAGCTTCACTGAAGCAGTTTTGCCAGCTTTCAATGGAATTTTTAAATTCCTGGATACATGTTTGAATCTGTTTCATGTATTCTTACTCTTTCCTATATTGCTCTTGCCATGTTTCCATCATTTTTATGTTCTCCTGCATGTTTTTATCTATGTGTTCTTTAGCTATGCTGAACAATTCTTTCACAATTATTATTTCTTTTCTGACCTGAGAGATTATTTCTGATCATATTTCTTCTATCCCTGCTGGACTTGTTTATTTCAGTCACCATCATTTCAGAAATTCCAGGTATGTGACTTCCACATTCTTATATATCCTTGTCTCTTGGACTTGTTTTGGGTGGACTGGAGGATTGAGACTGCCCTTTGCTTCTGTGTTTTGACATTTTTGAAGCTCTCAATGATCATCCAGACTGAGCAGTGGTGGGAGAGTGGTGGAACCTGGGTCATTAAGGTTCTTCTTACCATGGCAAGCACTGGGTAAAACTCACTAAGGGTCTTACTACTGGTGTGGGTGACACCACTCATGGTTCAACAAAGCTTCTATGCAGATGGTGGGTATGGGCCTGATTCATCAGAATCCTCAGGCTGCCCAGAATCTTCCTAAATTCTCAGATGGTTAAACTGGATGCCAGCATAGCCCCCACACCTATATGCTGGGGTCCATGGGTCCCAGCTCACCCAAATTCTACATGCTGCCCAGAGTCTGCCTAAGTTCTGGCAATGTGTCTTTTACTGTCATAATTTATTTTAAATTTAAACATTTTATATATTGTTTGGTTTTGTTTTGTTTTTTTTTCCAACACAGAATCTCGCTATGTAGTTCAGACTGGCCTTGAACTCACCACATAGTCTAGGTTGGCCCTGAACTCACAGTGATCATCCTATGTCAGCCTCCTAAGTTTTGGCATTTTAGGTATATGCCATCACACCCAGCTATTCCATACTATTTGATCACACCTGATGTAGCAGTTAAAAATGTTAGGCAACCAAGCAGAGATGCCAGCTAGGCAAGGTGAATATACTGGTCTGAAAATCAGAAAAGATTAGTTATAAATTTAAGAATCACCAGCAAGGGAATGAATATGTTAAGCCATAGACTAGTAACTACAGATAAAGTTTAAATTAGTGAGCAAAGAACGTGACCTAAAATGAGGTCTAATGACCTCCCCAAAGTTAAAAGTCAGGTGAAAAAATAAAATGCTAAGGGAATGCAAAAGTAGCAGCCGTAAAGGAAAACAAAAACTAGCAGAGGGTTATTATGGGCTACTGGACTCTTTTAGAATATTTTGCTGAGTTTACACACCTATAATATTCAATAACGGAACTTAGAAAATATGGGGTATACAGATGAATGTCCATTTTGTATCTGTGTATTCAAAGTGGTTAGGATAGATATATAGTTGCATTCTCTTAATGAATAGAATGATTTGTTCTAATGGTATTTGAAAATAGGATCACAAGTCCGCATCTTGTACAGCAATTAACCACTAAGAAGAATATATGCAGTGTATTATTTGTTGAAACTGTACTTCCGATTTGATTTGAAACTGTCTCATTGCTATCTGTTTATCAATAAAATTTTCAAAAAAAAAATACATCTTGAAAATGGGAAAAAAAAAAACTAGCAGAGGGTGTTACGGGAAAGCCAAAGGAGAAAATGCTGTAAAAAGAGGGAAATGGTCAGCAATATGCATGATGCTCAGAGATGGTGGGAGGGACTGAAAAACACCCACTGGACTCATCACTGCAGAGGTAAGCAATGACCTTTCAAGTACTTACAAAAGCTCCAACAGGATACAAAACAAGCCTAGAGCAGATTAATGATTAGAGGGAAGGAAGAAAACAAAGGTGGCAAATACAGGAAACTCTTCCAAGAAATTTGACTAAGCAGGGAAGAAGAAAATGAGAAAGATGAAAGAAGTAGACAAATAGTTTGTGGTTATTTTTGTTTTTGTTTCTAGAATAAAAGGGAAATAAATACATTAAGCACTGATGAAAGGAGAGTTAACAAAGAAGACAAAGCAGAAGACAGGAAAAAGTATAATTTTGATGCTGTCCCCTTGAAGGCTGTCAGCAGTCCTATGGTTTCTACAAAGCAGCCTTTCCATTCTCTATCAGGTACTTTGGACCTTCGCCACTCTCTTTAAACCTCCAAATTGAAATTTCCTACTGCTCAAAAATAAAAATGGGAAAGAACTCCGGTGGATTCTCAAAATCCTACAAATTTCTACCTTGACCCCCTTTGTTCTTCTTCCTATGAATACCAAATAGAAATGATTTTCTCTCAGCTTTGGTCAGCCTTGACCTCTGCAAAGAACATCACTATTCTCCTAGTCTCCTGCCTCTGTGATTATTTCTTCTACATGTCTAGTCTCATATTCCTCTTTGCCCATCTATGACACTTCTATTTTCCAACTATAATGCTTTGTTTCTTAAAAACAGCATATTGTGCCTTTCATTTTCTCTCATCTCACTCTGATCTTTACTTAGTTATTGATTTGAAAAGTCTCAAATCATTGCAATAAGACATAATTTCATAACTACTCTAAATTGAACTCTAAACCCATGAAGTATAACAAGTGAAATTTCAAAATTTTCAGTCACATTTAATTATCAAAGCATAGTTTTCAACACTATCCATAGATAACTAACCTCATTAGCACTGTGAGAGCTATGCACCTGTACTGGATGCTGGTGGTGGGAAGGACATGGTTTGTTTTTACAAGCTCCTTTCCTCCATTCTTCTCCCATGCCTCCCATCCTACTCTGCTTCTTTTATAAACTTATGTCCTCTGTTATAAATGCAGCTATAGGATGAGAGCAATATTCTACTCACAGAACTTGCCAAACATTAATGAGAGTCTGTCCCTGTCATCAGTCGGTCCTTTTATAGAGGGGTAAGTGACACCAACTGCCACTAGAGTTGAGTGTTATCAAGAAAAGATAGGATCATCTGTAATCTTTCTCAGATTCCATGTGAAATTGGTTGCTCTAATTCATCTCTGTGCTGGTGGTGACTTTTGCATAGGTAGCACCAGTGATCTCTAGGCAGCATGCAGGATCACTCTAGCTACCTCTGACCAGATTTGTCAGCATTTTGCATCCATTCACCTTGCACCACAAGAAGTCTAATGACTGCAATATTCCCATTTATGCCTCAGCTCCTTCCCTCACAGAAGCCATGAGACTCTCCAGTTTTCTCTTTTCTTAATCACTAAGAATGCTTTTGGGACTGGGGAGATAGCTCAGCAGTCTAAGTACCTTCCTGACAAGCGCAAGGACCCAGGTTTGATCCCTAGTTCTTCATGTTGTACCCTGGAATCCTGGGTGCACTGTGCCAGCCACTAAAACTAGGAGCAGTGGCACACACCTGTAATCTCAGAGCTGGGGAGGCTGAGAGAGGAGCATCCCTACAAATCCAAGCTGTGTAATGAGACTCTGTACCAAATAAATAAATAATTTTTAAAAAGAACCCTTTCAGAGGCTTATTACTCTAGCTTTCCTCCAGGCCTCACTAGCATGGCCTCTGCTCCAATGAGCCTAGTGTGCCATGAAATCTCAAAGACATATGGGGACACCAATTCCTATCCAAGGATATCCCCACATTTTCAGAAACACACATCTAATTCTGCATAGGCTGAAATGGGAAATATAGAAAGAAAAGTAAAATATGTTCCCAGAATTCTTTACTCCTCAAGTCTCTTAGCTTTTACAAATACAGCAAATCAATTAGCATAGCAAACATCCAGTGCAAGACTCTCCTTTCTCTAGCCATATCTTCAAACCTTACAACCAATTCTTTCAAGCTTCATCTCAAAGGTCTGTGAAAAGAAAGGCAGTCTCCACTTAATTAACTGTACATATCTTTCAATGAATTAACATAATAAGAGTTGAAACCATGCCAAAAAATGAGGAAAAACTCCATGAGTTATGTATCTTGTGAAAGTTCTAGCCAAGTGAGACAACAGGTGGTGGTGCTTTGATAACAAGTACAGAGCCAGACAAAAACCAAAAAGGAGCACTAGTGATTATCTGCTCAGCATGTACTTGGACCAGATGTGAAGCTCTATCTTTTACATCACCACCTGTAAGTCCCAAAGGGACAGAAGAATGGAACCAAGTATGAAAATAACTTTTATACTCCCATATTTGATTTAGCAACACAAGCCTCTGAGCATCTTGGCAAAAAACTTACACAGAACACTTCTATGACTGTTAAGCTTGCACAGAGCTTTGGATAACAGGTAACATTGGAGCCAGAAGTAAACTCCCTTTCTCATGGCCATGTCCAGCTTCCTTTCAGGTCAGATGCAAGACCCTGCTCACTGGGAGGCACCACTACCACTGCTCTAGTCCCCTTCTCCAAGGAGTACACATTTTTCAAATAAACTTGATTTCTTAAGTCAGACTTGCTATTTTTAATCACAAAATCAAAATCTCTGGTGATGTGATTATACCTAGGGCTCACGCAAAGATTACCTAAGCTACATGCTCAGTTTTTTGAAAAATTGTAACTCAGAACTCGTTCAGCAATGCTTTCTATCACAATACACTGAAATAGTATAATCCAAGGACATGAGTTTACTTAGAAATATCTCTCTTAAAACATAAAATGGTTTAACAGACTGATAGTAACAATATTAGCAGTGACCACCACATCATGCAGAGATAATTCCAACTACTATTCATTTAGAAACTTGCTTCTGATGAATCATATTTTCAATCCAGTCTAAAATTTATTTTAGCTGCTTCCAATTTAAGAAGAAACACAGCTGCTGCCTCAACATGTAACTTTTCTTTGACCTTTTATGTTTCAAATGCTAAATAATGAATTACAGGATTTTCAACTATGTTTACTATTAAAATAAAAATATTAATAATTACATGAATATGTATCACTCTGATTTTCTTCAAAATAATTTCATTCAATAAAATATATAGTTTGTATCTACAAAAAAACAGACATTTTACTGAATTTTTAGGCACACTAGCCTGTGTCTGTTTAATATCTTATTACAAATGCAAGGTTATCTAAAATTAGAAAACACACCTTACAGTGACAACCCAATCCCACCCAGGATTGTTTATGGTTAGCCATCAATTTCACTTTTCCCTGACCAGGGTAAATCAGGAGAATGATAAGTATCTCAAGGGAAATGGAGCAATGTCCAATTAAAGACATTAAACATGAAACCAAAGAATGTGAAAACCTCACTACTGCCACCTACAGGAACAATGGAGAATGCAGACAAGAAAATTTGTGTGTGTGTGTGTGTGTGTGTGTGTGTGCGCGCGCGCACGCGCGCACGCGCGCATGTACACGTTTGTAGAACTCTTTCCTTCCTCAGAACTAAGTATCAAGGGCACTTTCTACCAAATATTTTACAAAGCATGAAAGTACCTAGTGCTGCATACCAAAGACAAAACAAAAAAAGCACTCTTCAAAATCAAGAAAACTTCAAGCATAATCAATTTAGTATAAAGATCAAAGAACAAAGTCTTGTAAGAATTAATGAAATAGATATTATACAGAATTTATTAAAATTAATAAGAAGTGAGGTAAATGACCATGTCAGATGGTACTTGAATGGATTCACAGCATCCTTACCTTGCATTCCACCACACTCTGATCTGATTCACAAGTCTCATAGATTTCATCCACTGCCCGGCGAAGATTGTCAAAAAGAAATGCCCAGTATCGAGCTCTTAGATCGATTTTCCGAGGGTGTCTTGATTTAGTGGGACTTTTATCAAAGTTTTTATCTCCGGCTACAGATGTTATTTTACAGTCTACTGTAGTATTCTGATTATATAAAACATGCAAACAGTGAGTACAATACATACATTTGTTAAATTTAAAAGGTTATACTAAATTTTTACATAAAAGATTAAAATATGTAATATTTAAATTCTGAAAAATTAGATTTGTCAAATTTATAATACATTCAGAAATGGAAAATAAAAGTAAATAAGCAAAAGACTGTGTATGCTCTACCTGCTTAGCAGTTTTATGAGCGCCATGAGTTGTCCTCTTAGATTTTCCACCAGTTTGACATTTAGGTTTTCCTTCAAAACAAGAAGACAGATCAATGAATTTATAAAAAAATTAAACTACAAGTAATTAGATAATGTAACACCTAAACTATACAAATAATTCAGGCATACTAAATATGTAACTTTTATCCAGAGAACACAAAATAGGGCAGTCACTCAAAGTTCACCTAAACTGTTACTGTAGTTAAAAAAAAAAAAAAAAAAAAAAGCAAATTTCTAAAATCCCAGAAATCATTTTATCAATTGGCTTTCTCAGAACCGGGACAAATTGGCTTTTTTTTTTTGAAAATTTTATTGATAAACAGATAACAATGAGACAGTTTCAAATCAAATCAGAAGTACAGTTTCAACAAATAATACACTGCATATATTCTTCTTAGTGGTTAATTGCTGTACAAGATGCGGACTTGAGATCCTATTTACAAATACCATTAGAACAAATCATTCTATTCATTAAGAGAATGCAACTATATATCTATCCCAACCACTTTGAATACACAGATACAAAATGGACATTCATCTGTATACCCTATTTTTTCTAAGTTCTGTTATTGAATATTATAGGTGTGTAAACTCAGCAAAATATTCTAAAAGAGTCCAGTAGACCATAATAGCATTGGGTCTTCTGTTTAACTGGCAATGTCAGAAATTATTGACCTGAGTCCCCCACAGCTCAACGTAACAGCATGGCTTTACTTCCTATATTTCATCTTCATACTTTTCTACTGGATGGTTAAGACCAAGGTAAAGCAGGACCTGTGCAACAAGAGTTGTAGCTTTTTGGTCTGAGAAGGTCAGTGAAATCCCCTCAGGATCTGTCCTGAGATCCTGTACCTCAGATTGTAGAACCTTTGTCAGTACAGCCATGTGGATGAGTCACGACACATTGGCTTTTAAAGAGGTCAAATAATTTGACAAGTTAATAATTTAGTCAAATATGAAACAATTATCCATTAAGAGCTGAATTTCAAAAAATAAATTCAATTCCCTATTTGATAACTTTTGTGATTTAAAAGACCTCAAAAAAAAAAAAAGACAATCTGTAACAAAGAACTAGTCCAAGCAGATATTTAAGTGGACTATAATGTGTCCATAATTTAAAAATAGTAGTATTCATGCATGAATTAAATATGTAAATTCAACCTACAGAAAAGGTGGACTCTCACACAGCTGGGACAAAGAGAGACTTTATAGTAAGTGATGTTGGGGTCACTTGTTATGCATTAGGAAAATAGTTGACTAAGATCTAAACTACATGCTATGTAACAATAAACTATACACAGATCAGAGAGCTAAACAGAGAAAATAAAACAAATTTCTGAATAAAATAAAATGTAAAAGACAGTAAAAGTAAAATAAATTTTAAAAAGAACAAAACATGGGTGGTTTTCCAATTTTGGTTTTTTGTGGCATTGGGGATTGAACCCAGGAATTCATGCACAAAGCACGTTACCAATGAACCTCCAGCCCAGAGAAATTATTGTTTACTTTAGAACACTGTTGTATAAGAGTGCTCTCAAACAATGGTTAAAAAAAAAAAAAGGTCAAAAGGAATCAGGCACCATAAGGGTCTCCCATCCACTAAACAAATACAGAACAATCTGAACACCAAAATAAATAGAATAACACCTTAAACATAACAAGAATCCATGAGCCCACATAAGCTTAAATTTATAAACATATACACATCAGAAAATTTCAAGATGAGGTTTCATTTGATATATTCCTCCTCTATCCTCAGAGAGAGTAGATTGTCCCGGCCCTAACCTTCAAAGAAAGGGGTCTAAAAAGAAGAAAAAAATATAGTTTAAATATGAATGAGAACTGAAGAAAGTGTTCTTAATTTATAAATGATCATATTAAACTGTACTATCCACAGTATTGTAATGAATTTTTTTAAAAACTTTTATTGTAAATTGACACATAATAACTGCATGTTTTATAGGGTACAGTGTGATTTGATACATATACAGAATACATAGTTAACATTTCTATCTATTCAAGCATTTATCATTTCTTTCTGTTAGGAACCTGCAAATTCCTCCCTTCCAGTCTTTGGGTTTTTCTCTTCTTACCCCATCCCTTAGCCCCCAGTGGCAGGGACTGTACCCAGCCTTGCAGTGCTATGCAAGCTTATTACCACTGAATTGCAGTATACAATCTAATGCCGTGGTGGCGAACCTATGGCACACGTGCCACAGGGAGCTGTTTGTATCACTGAAAGCTCCATAAGGTTCACCATCACTGCTCTAGTTCTTTGTACAACATGCATAGTTCATTGTAAACTAAAGAATTTAAAAAATAAGTATCGTAACTTTTTTAGATCCCTAGTCTGTCAGCCAAAACATAACAAACCCAATTTCATTACTATCTGAAACAGTAAGAGTAATTAACTCTTACTAAAACATTTGTATACAAAAGCAATAAAAATATTTACTTAACGTATACTAATTTGCCACAGTTCTAAATGTCACCATTGAGTTTTCAACCCATTTGCAGTTTAGAAGCAAATGTATTGTAAATGGGGCTGGGGAGATGGCTCAGTAGAATAAGCGCTTCCCTGGCAAGCACAAGAGTCTGAGTTCAATCCCCGGTTCCAAAAAAAAAAAAAAAGAGTAAAATATATTGTAATTGAATTTTGTTTTTGAGATGGGGGGTCTTACTATATTGCCGAAGCTATCCTTGAATGGCTAAGCTCAAAAGGTATCACATCCCCACCTGCTGAGTAGCTGAAACTACAGGCACACAACACCACACCAGGCTACCCTTTCAACTTACAACAAAGATTCGATAGTTTTTAATACATACCATCATCATCTTTACTTTCCAGTGGGACACTCCAAGCTATGAGATTTCTTGCTGTCCGACCCTCTTCTGCAACTATTCTTCTTACTTTATCATGACTATTAGAGCGCTGAAATGAAGCCTACATACAGAAAAAAAATACAATACTTACTGGATTATTAGGTATTATATTACTCAATATAGAGAATATACTTGACAAATTAATTATTTCCCACATTTACTTAGAAATCAAACACTTAAAACTAGTTGGGTATTTCAAAGGTGAGTTAAACAGATAAAAGAAACTAGCATACAAATTGAGCTCCACCAATAACCTGGGTCAGTGTGGAGCCAGATCCAGTAAAAGAAGGATACTGCTTTCCCAGTAATGAATGATATAGGAAATAAGCTTGTGTTTAATAAACCGAGTATCCATAAAAGAAATACATCCTAAAGCATCCAAAAGAGCACACATGCAGCTCTGAACATCAAGTGGGCAGCTCATTTCTTCCCTGAACAAGTTAACCACTGGGCTGGCCCAAAATCCCAATCCACCACTGGGTGTTTTCACACCCTCTTCTGGTTCTTGCCAGCCTAGCCTGTTGGCATTCCTGTTACCGGGAAATAATTATTTGAAAGCACTGTGTAAGACAGTGAAGAGAACAGAGTATGGAAAGCTGGCCTTGAGCAACACAGATATGAACTGCACAGGTCCACTCAGGCACAAATCCTTTTTTGTGATTTGCAAAAACATGAAAAAAAAAAAAAAAAAAAAACACTAGCACTGGAACCCTGCACTCTATACATAATGAAAATTCAACAAAAAGGTATGTCACAAATGTATAAAAATATGTAGACAATAGTCTACCATTTACCACCATAACTACCTATTATAAAAAGTTGAAGTTTATCAAAATTATATATATAGACTATACAGGTTAAGAAAATGTATGGAATTCACAGTCCAAAGAAATATAAACTAATATAAAGATACAGCATTAAATCAAAACTGCATAACCACCCTAGTTCATACCTGAACTATACAATTTCATTGCCACCTGCTTTTTTTTTTTTTTTTTTTTTTTTTTTGTCTTTTTGAGCTAAGATCTCACTATGTAGTTCAGGCTACCTTGAGCTTACTTTGTAGCCCAGGGTGTTGTCTCAAACTCACAATGATCCTTCTGCTTCAGCCTCCTGAGTGCTGGGATTATAGGCATAAGCCACCATACCCAGCCATGCCACCTGCTTTTGCTACTGTACTGTGAGCTCAAGTACGATTGGTATCCATGAGAACACCATGTGACACCCTCCACCTCCTGAGTAAACTAAATATTGCAGTAAAAGTGCAGCTTGTTTAGTTCTCATGCTTTTTCATCATATAAAATATAGGTAACCAAATACACCCATATTTTCCTCTCTAAAACCTCAACATAAACACTTACACCCACATTATTTTATGGCCCTGAGTTTAACCTGGACATCTACCTGTCATTTACTCACCTAATTAAGTTTTCACTGGAACTCATTACCTTGTGACCACTCTTCCAGCTCCATCCTGAGCCTTTTGCAAAATTCTCACATAGTCTCTTCTATACTTATGTCAACATTTTCCAATCAATATAGCACCATAAACCTCAGCACTCACAAAGCATATCTCCTAACAAGTCAAATTTTACTTAAATTCTAATGCCATCCTTTATCTAGGTTATCTCAACATTGTCCTAACCAAAAGCACAGTTTTTCATTGCAGGCCAAGTGAACAAATTTAAACAGATATCCCACTTCACTTTCAGTTCTACTTCAGATAACTTATACAAACACAGACATGTAGGTGCAGCTATGTATTACGCCATAAAATGCACTATTCAGACATCATCTTCTAACTCAGGAGTCTTTACAGAGTAATAATCTTCTAAGAACTAAATGGATGGCTCCAAAAAGCATTATTGCAGTAATGTTAGACCAGAAAACTTCCGATCTAATACTCTTCTACAAATACTTCCATTCTTCCATAAATTGCACAAAATTATTTTGTAATCTGTATACAGTCTTTAGCTGATGACATTTTCTTTGAGTGGAAGAGTATGTGTGTCCTACTGGGGATCAAACCCTGGGATGGTCCAATACTGAGCAACATCTCCCATCCTTTTTATTTTTTATTTTGAGACAGGATCTCGCTAAGTTACCGAGAAAAGATTCAAACTTGCAATTTTCTATCTCAGCTTCTTTCTGTGCTGGGATTAATAATTCAAGTCTTACAAAAATTTCAGCAGCAACTTACAGTTTAAATACTTTAAGCATCAGGATTTGAAATGCAATAAATAAGTTTTAGATACTTAATAACCTTTGAAACAGTATTTTTACCTAGGTTCTTACAGGAGACTTCAATAAAATACGGGTATTTCCACCCAAAGTCATAGTGTGCCACCTAGTGCTTTTACAGAGCACTGTTGAATGCTATTTCAACTAAAAGCAATAAACATCAGTTTTGAGTCAGTCTTGATGTTTGAGCCTTAAAATACACACTTAAACAAACCAAGTATGCTGAATCTTCACAGAGTCTGCATATTCTGAGACTTGCGCCCAGGTTGGGAAAAGAAACCTAGGGCTCTTAGGTTAAAATCTAAATAATTTCAATGCTAACAACTTTTTTCACCATCTTAAAATGGTGATGAACACTCCTTAATAAATGTATGTAGAACTGGGAAGATAGCTCAGTGGTATTAGTGCCTGCCCGACAAGCGCAAGGTCCTGAGTTTGATTTCCACTACAAAAAGAAATAAAATAAAAAAAATGTATGTGCCTCCAACCATTCTACTCTACACACTTTCTTCAAGATCAATCCACCCTATTACTTATCCATAAAATGAAAACTCCCACACTTTTGTAAAAATGGATATTTACTCTTTTTTTCTCTTAATTCTCACTACCAAACCCTACATATTTTGTAATATATGAAGACAAGATTACCAGTCCATGGATATCATGATTACCTTAAAATTGTAAGAACAGTAATACTGGCATAGATTTTTATAAACCAAGAAACTTCCTGAGAAACCATGTAATTGGTACAACTCCCTATTACAAGATGAGGAACAGAATCCTGTTCAGTAATTTATAGTAATTTCTATCAGTTCTTATTGATATTTCACATCTTGCTAAAGGTAAAACTGAGGTTAGATTATAAGAGAAAAAAATAACATCTGGTCTGAGCAACTATGCTTAAGGGGCTCGGTTATAGCAGATTAGCCTATACCTGAAGTTATAAATTACTAAATCTACCTCCAAAGCATGCCTTAAAAACATAAACCCAGAGCAGGGAATATGGCTCAGCAGCACAGTACCTGCCTGGCAAACACAAGTTCATGAGTTCAATTCCCAGTACCAAAAACATAAATCCAGAGCCAGGTATGGTAGTATACATCTGTAATCTCAGCACTTAGAAGGCTGAGGCAGTAAGATCCTAAACTTCAGGCCAACTTGGGTTGCATTGCAAGTTTGCAATTCAAGAGAGGAGGCCTTGGAAGAGAACCTAAGCAGAGTATAAAGACAAAATCTGTTCAACACCATCTCAGGCTTCAGACTGTGACCCAAAAGCAGTTCCATTCCAACACTAAGAAACCATATATATACATATATATGAATGACAGTTTTGAACCATATCAACCTAGAATGTATTAGGATAAACTGCAACTGTCAAGGCCCCGTCAGCAAGAAATAAAGGCAAAATATCTAAAGAGGAAGACATTATCATTCTCTCTCTCTCTCTTTTTTTTTTTTTTTTGCGGAACCAGGGATTGAACTCAGGTCCTTGTGCTTGCCAGGCAAGCACTTATTCTACTGAGCTAGCTCCCCAGTCCCAACATTATCATTCTAAGTACCAAATTATCTGCCCAGTCAATACAGATGGCTCCTGATTTGTACTAGTTTCATTTGTGGGTTTGTTGTTGTTGCTGGTGTTTTTTACTTTTTAAAATGAAAATGATACACATTTGTTAGAAATCCTACTCTGAATTTTTTTTTTTTTTTTTTTTTTTTTTTTTTTTTTTTTGCGAAACTGGGGATTGAACTGAGGCCCTTGCGCTTGCCAGGGAAGTGCTTATTCCACTGAGCCATCTCCCCAGCCCTTTGAATTTTTTATTCTAATCATTTTGCAATGCAGCACTTTGCAGCACGTCTGTCTCTCTGTGCCTCTGTCTCTGTTTATGTCTGCCACTCTTCCTCTCTTGCTCTCCCCCCATCTCTCTCTTTCCCTCCTTCCTTTTCCCATGATGCTGGCAGTAGCCACAGGCTGCAGCTCCCACTGGTCACAAGAACGTTAAAGTAAACCACCAACATTATAGTACAGATTATCTATTGCTAAGCTATGGTATTTGGTAGGTTAAGTATAGTATATACATTTCCAACTTATAGTATTGTCAACTTATAATAGGTGTATTAAGATATAATGTCAATGTAAGTCAAAGAGTATCTGATCTTTTTTTTTTTTTTTTTTTTTTTTTTGGTGGAACTGGGGATTGAACTCATCAGAGTATCTGAAATGTCCAACATTTAAATAAAAAATTACAAGGGCTGGCCAGATAGCTTAGCAGATTAAAGTTCCTGCTTAGGTGGATGTAGGGAGCTGTATGTAGCTGCGCCCTAGGATGGCGCCGGTTTCCGCCTTCCACCCCCTCAGGGGGTGAGCGCTCCTGGTAATCAACAACTCCATAAAAGGCCAAGGCTTGGGCTAATGCATTGCTTCCGCATACCTGGACCAATGGACAGTACACACGTGGCGCCGCACGGTTGGAAGCCCTGAGACTTATAAGCTAAGAGCAGGGGCCTCGAGGGGGAAGTTGCTGTAACAGGGCAATAAAAGCTGCGCAGACACAACCAGTGGCACGTCTTCCTTGCTGGCAAGGCCGCGCGTGACAGGTGGACACATGGACCAGGGTTTGATCCCTGGTGTGCTGTGCCAGCCCTGTACCCTGGAGGCTCACTAAGACAGCAATTGAGACTAGGCATAGTGGTGCACACCTGTAATCCCAGCACTTGGGAGGCTGAAAACAAGAGGATCACTACGAATCTGATCTGTGTAGTGAGACTCTGTAGACCCTGTACTAAATACTAAATAAACAAATAAAAGACATGCTAGACACAGTGTACACCTGTAGCCTTGGCTACTAGGGAAAGTTATCTAGGAGGATGACTTCAACCCAGGAGCTCAAGGACAGCCTTGGTAACAGCAAGACTCCATCTTGAGAAAATTTCCAGGCACATCAGAAAACAAGGAAATGACTGAAAACAAAAAACAAAACAAAACAAAAAATTATAGGAAATAGAATTATACCCACACATGACCAAAATAATAGAGATGTCAAAGGTTTTAAGTCCAATTAATATGACCTAAGACAAAAAAGAACAAAGATTCCCACCCCCACCCCCCTTGTCTGGGTTACTTTTCTCTCATTGCTGGGACAAACCAGACACCCAAAATTGAGGAAGAAAAGGTTTATGTAGCTCACAGTTTGTGGATGTTTCAGTCCATAATCAGCTGGCTCCAAAGCTGGGTGGCCTTGGCAGAGGGCAGCAGTTCATGGTGGCAGAAAATAGCAAAATAGCAAGAGCAAAAAGGGAGGAAAAGCAGCAGAAAGCAAGCCTCTCTCCCTTCCTCACACTGCATTCAGGCTATCTACCCTTGGGAAGATGTAACACTCACACTCATAATCCCAGCATTGGATCATGAATTAATCACAAACTCTAGAAGCCCTCCCTATGACTACATGAGACTTTGGGGGAACATCTAGACATAAACCATAACATCCATCATCAACAGAAGGACAGACAAAGAAAATGTGGTACACATACACTGTGGAATACTACTGAATCATAAGGAATAAAATCATGTAATTTACAAGAAAATGGATGGAATTGGAGTCAACATGTTAAGTGAAACAAGACAGGCTCAGAAAGTCAAATATCTCATGTGAGGAATCTAGAAAAAAATGTAAAGAGAGATGAAATGGAAGTAGAAGAGAAACTATTGGAGAGGCTGAGGGAAATTATGAGTGGGGAGGAAAGGGAAAAGGGTGATGGAGAAAACAATTAGTTCTATGCTTGGACAGATATGCCACAATGAAACCCACTGCTCTCCACAACTAGTTGTACTAACTTTGTTTAAAAAAAACAAATCATCTTTAAAAAAGCTTAGAGTGCGCAGGCCTGGCATCAGAATGGGGCAGCCCGGACCTGCCACACCTTCACTCCAGCCAGCACCCAGGCCAGGTGTGTGTGTGTGGAACTTCCTCCACATGACAGGCCCAATGTGGAACCCTGCAGCACAACTCCCTGCAGAAAGGCAAAAAGCAAGACCCACCCAGCTGATCCAGGAGCAGAACATCTGGCCAGAGTGGTACAGCAGGTTCATTTCCAAGGGCTTCAGCAAGAAGTAGAGTACAGCAGCCAGACCCAGGCAACACCCACCAGGACAAGTTTGAACTTGGTAGATCCAGACCTGGTGCTAAGGTAATAACTCTACCAAAGCTCTAAACCAAAAGTCAGAAAACAATGCTACACAAAATGACAAAGAGAAAAAGCAAAATGTATCGTCAGGCCCCAAGCCCACCCAGAACAAATACAGTAGACAATAGCATAGAAGAAATTGGAAATCACACACCTGAAATCTCTGACATAAGAACGTCAGAAGTAGAGAAGCAAGTATGGAAAGATAGGGGAAATCAAATCAGAAATAATTTCTGAAGTAAAAAAAGAAATGATAACTATAATGAAAGAAGTACTAGGTGCTTCTAAAGAAGATACTGATTAAGAAAAATGGAAGAGATTACAAAAATAAAGGAATCCTTGAATGAGCAATATAGGAAAGAAATAGAATGCATGAAACAGATTTGAGTGATATACAGGAAATTAAAACCTCAATCACAAGCTGGCACAACAATTTAAATAAAAGTGAAAATATACTTTCAGACCTTGAAGATATCATTGCAGCTAGTGAAAAGGTAAGAAAAGATCTCTTAAAAACTAGGATGCAGGAAAAAATAATTGAACATCTGCAAGACAATGCAAAGATGCAAAGATGAACAACACATCAATGAGAAAGAACGAGTCAATACAAATGATACGAAAAGAATGTGAGCAGAAGTAATAGCAAAAAACTTCCCAAACATGGGGAAACAATCTGACATTCAGGTAACTGAAGCATACAGAACTCCAAATAATATCAACCCAATTAAAACCACACCCAATCCCAGGTTCCGCAAAAAAAAAAGAAAGAAAGAAAGAAAAGGAAAAAGGCCAGTAGACCTCCATACCCCAAGTTAAGGCTAGGGAGATGGCTGTGTAGAATAAGTGCTTCCCTTACAAGCACAAGCACCTGAGTTCAATCCCCTGTTCTGAAAATAAATAAATAAATAAATAAAACCACACCCAGACATATAATAATCAAGATCTCAGAAATTCAGCACAGGAACAGTATACTAAAAGCTGCTAGAGAAAAGAAACAGATCACATTTAAAGGAAAACCCATCAGAATAATGGCAGATTTCTCTTCACAAACCATCAAGTCAAGAAGAGAATGGAACACCTATAATATTCAACAACGGAACTTAAAAAAAAATTGGGGTATAACTATGAATGTCCATTTTGTATCTGTGTATTCAAAGTGGTTGGGATAGATATATAGTTGCATTCTCTTAATGAATAGAATGATTTTTTCTAATGGTGTTTGTAAGTAGGATCACAAGTCTGCATCTTGTACAGCAATTAACCACTAAGAAGAATATATGCAGTGTATTATTTGTTGAAACTGTACTTTCGATTTGATTTGAAACTGTCTCATTGCTATATGTTTATCAATAAAACTTTGAAAAGAAAAAGAAAAACCAGAAAAAAAAAAAAAAAAAGAAGAGAATGGAGCAAAGTACTTCAAGTCCTGCAACAAAACAAATTCCAACCCAGACTGATATACCCTGCAAAAATCTCTTTCATGTTTAATGGAGAACTGAAATACTTCCATGACAAAGAAAAATTAAAGCTTTTCATGACAACAAAGCCAACCCTACACAGACTGCTAGAAGATATTCTAGAGAGGGATCAAAATGGCCACAATTCCATGAATGAGAACAGAAAGAATCCACCAAATAGGGCAAACAATTAAACACAGGAGAAAAAGAGGTATACAACAGCAGTCTTTCAATTATTCTTTTGTATACAGCAGCAAATATTCCCATTAGCATACTCTACAAATGGACTTCTCCTGCACCCTATGGGTCAGGATTCTTCCCAGGTCTACAGGGTGGATATCAAGGAAATAGCAGTGGCTCAGTCCCACAAGTGACACCTGGCCACCAGGAAGCATCATGGACACTGTCCATATCTACTACATACTAGATCTTTGTGCGATATCCTATCCTCAAAGTGTTAAAAGTGCTGCTCATATGTTTGCCATTCCAGTATTTTTGTTATGTTCTATTCTTAGTAATTCTTTACTAGCATGAAAACTTTTTCTTAGCTGATATTTTTGTATATATTAATCTAATCAAATACTATGTGGATACTCTGAATTGACACAGATTCATACATATGATACACTACATTCTGGTCTCTTAGTTGGACTCACAATTTAATTAATTTTCTGAATCAAATATTTAATGATTTTTTTCTTTACAATAAGTTTTGGAAAATTTCAGTTTTGTGTATCTTGGTATGATTTTTTTCATATTTCTTGTGCAAAAAGTTCATTTTTCTTGGAAATGTGATGCTATAATTTCAACTAAATTCAGAAATTTTAAACCTTTAAATATTTATTGTCTATTCCTGCTACTTGGAGAATTCTAATTATATGAATATAAGTTTCTTAATTTTGGCACAGAGAGAACTACTATATGACTGATCTGTAAACTCTTCATGATTTTTTTGTGGAATCTTCACATTTATTTTAGACATTTTTTATTATATTCATTCAAGTTTGTAAATAATTTTTACAATGTGTAATCTATTATTAATCTCATGTATTCATTTCAGAAATATTTTTCTAAAATTCACTCTGTCTACAGCTTATCTTTCACATTTCAATATTTGTCTACAATTTTTAATTTGCTATATAATTATTAATTTTCAATAAAGTTAATGAAAGAAATAAAAGTCCCTCAACGGATACAAATATTACTGTATTTCAAATCTGATTACTTTCATTTGCATATAGCAGAGTATTAAATTGTCTTACGAACTTAAAAAAATAAATTCATATATTTTAAAGCAGCAAAAATAAATACATAAATAAATAATAAATAAAGAAGCTTAAAATTTTCCACCTAGAACTAAAGATCATAAAGTAGTAAAGCCTGGTCATTCCTTCTATTAATTGAGTGGCCAAGGTATTTGAGCAAGATGCATTCCCACCAGACACCTGCTGACACCACGCAGAGAACACTTCAACACCAGGGGATATGGCACCCAAAATAAAAATGCTGACTAATCACAAGGAAACAACCTCAATCAAGAAAAAATCTGCAGGGTCAGCCAGATAGCTCAATGGACTAAAGCACCTGCTTAGGCAGAGTGCAGTGGCCAGGGTTCAATCCCCTAATTGCTGTGCTGCCCCTCCCCAGGGCACTCTGAGACAGCAACTGAGACAGGGCAAGGTGGCACATGGTTGTAATCTCAGCGCCTGGGAGGCTAAAAACAGAAAGATCACTACGAGTCTGATCTACATAGTAAGACCCTGTAGATCCTGTACTAAAATTAAAAAAAAAAAAAAATCTTCAAAATAACTGAATAATTCTTTAAAAACTGTCAAGCCAAGGGGCCGGGGAGATGGCTCAGTGGAATAAGCACTTCCTTGGCAAGTACAAGGGTCTGAGTTCAATCCCTGGTTCCACAAAAAAAAAATTGTCAAGCCAAAATAACCTAAAAACCTAGGGCATTATTCCCAATTAAAGGAGACCAGACTCTTGATACCTAAATAGATCAAAATAAAAACTCAGACACTGAGATGATGACAAGCTTTTAATATCCACTCTGGATTACATAACAGAGGTGCAGATTTTGATAAATGAATTGTGGTCACATAATTATGAAACTATCTTTGTTCTTAGAAAATGTACACTTAAGTATTTTGGGATCAAGGAATATGTTGACTTCAGAAGCTTTCAAGTAGTTCAATTTATACTGCGGAGACAGCTCAGCGGCACAAGCACTTGCTTGGCAAGCACAAGGTCCTAAGTTCAATTCCCAGGAGTCCCCCAACAAAAATATGATAACATTTATGACCAAAACATCCTCACTGTGATAAATTCTCCAAATATAATAGACAGAAGGAAAATGACCTTAAATTACAGACACGAAAGCTCAAAACCTTAAGTTTAAGGGGCAATGTAAAGTGAAAGGGACAAGGAAGGCCACAGGATAGGTGCACTGCCACCTTTGCACCATGTGAGAGAGCTCTGCCCCAAGCCCCACACTTACGTTTAGAGGGGCAAACCTACTAAATACAAAATACAAAATCAGCAACTCACTGTGTAAGCAGAAATTAAGAGGAAGAGACTCATAAATTCAACTGTTCCCCCTACAGAGGTCAGAGTAGGGCAGGGAAATTCACAGCCTTGGTGCTGAGAAAATCAGAGTATGAATTATATCTACTTATGGTTAACGGTAGCCGCATCAACTTTCCCAAAGGAAGTGTTTGGACAGACTGCATTCCCCATGAACCCCATTCCCTCTTCCTCTTCCTCAGTTGGAGGATTATCAGAATTATTAGAATAATCAGAATTGCCTGGAAACCCTCAGCTGGAAAGTGTGGGCCAGGAAGCTGCTCACCTCAGCACCCTGCCATGGACCGGGTTCTCACATCAGTTCCCATGTGGCCAGCTCAGCCCGTCTTGCCTGGGGACAGCATGTTCCTTTCAGGACTGACTGGCTGGGCCCTGGTGGGAAAGCAGACCAGGACTGGCCTGTGCCTTTTCACAAGTCTTTACTCTTAAGACATAAAAGAAGCTGGCTATCATCTGAACTCTTACCCTAGTCCCACAAGAGGTAAGGGTATGCTGAAGGCGAAGCAATAGTTTTTGAAGCAAATGCTAAATTTAAAAAGATAATGCATGACAAGTGGAGTGCAGGAAAAAAATGAAATACAGAGGTCCAAAAACTACAGCTCATCTTTAAGACAGCTGGATCACTCACCATCATCCTTTAAGTCTCTTCTGTGCCAAGATCATTTACCACATAAAACCATGGGGTATGACTCCTACAATAAAAATACACACAAACCTTTAGTCACATTTCAGAAAATCAAATGTATTCATCAAAAGATACAAAGCTCAGCTTCTTGAGTTTCTCATCACAATAAACATTCAAAAGCATCATTCCTTTTCATTGCCTTTTAGGATGTGATACAGCAGGTTTTAACTACTCTATACTGAACAACAGCACCTTAATCCTTTGCAAAAAGTAAAAATAAAATGGGCTGATTACAGTGCCACACACCTGTAACCCCGGCACTTGGGAGGCTAAGGCAAGAGGATCACTGTGAGTTCAAAGACAGCCTCGGCTACGAAGTGAGTTCACTTGCTCAAAAAGACTAAAATAAATAAAATAAAGTGCACCTACTGCCAAAGAGAGTACTATAAATAAAATGTTTAAAGAGAAATATGAAAAAACAATGTATTGATTACTTGAGTAGGTAAGCTACTCCTATCCAGAATCATCAAACTGTTTTTTCTACAGCACACACATACACACACTATACCTTGACCTATACATTTAACTTAAAAGTTTCATAAAGGGACCCAGGTGTGGCAATGTATATCTGCAATTCTAGCACTTTAAAGGTTGAGACAGGAGGATTGCCATGAGTTCCAGGCCTGCCTGAACTACATAGTAAGACCTTGTCTCAAAAAAAAAAAAAAAAAAAGTTCTATGAAGGAATATTTAGCCCTACTGTGTGGGGCAAACTGTAGTATCTCTATATTCCATTTCATGTTTTTAAATGCTGTTCTCACTGAATTGACTCAATAGCAAACCCAGACTCAATATGGAAAGCGATGTACAGAATATCTCTGTTAAAATCATTACTGGTGATCAAAGGCTACAGTCTCAGCCCCTCTTTTTCAGACATAGGCTGGCCTAGAGCTTGCAATACTCCTGCCTTCACCTCCCAAGTAAGAATATGTTTATTGATTATGTGTCTATGTTAAATAGCCCTTACCTTTCAGGGAGCCTACTTAATGTGTCCAAACCTTTACTTAAATCTATAGCACAAAAACTACATAGAATACAAAGGGACAGGAAAAATGGCCTAGCCCTACCAGAAGAGCCAATGAACAAAGAAAAGAAACAACTAAAACCAGACTCTCTTCGGGAATAAAAACATAGGTCATTTATCCTTTGTCAAGTGCTTGCCTAGCATACATGAGGCCCTGGGTTCAACCCCAAACCAGGGGTAGAGGAAGCAGCCTCTCAAATGCAACCATATGTCCCCACAAAAAATTACACACAGATGTTCATACAGCATTATGGGCGATAGGAACAAATCACATGCCCATCAACTGACAAGTGGCTAAATACCATGTGCATATCCATACAGTGAGATATGATCTAGCCCTAAAGGGTAAAAAAGTACTGAGACAGTCTACCACAGGGATTAACTGTGAAAACATTGTGCTCAGTGGAAAGACCACATATTGCATGGTTCTATTTAATATCAAATGTCCAAAATAGTCAAATCCAGAGAGGCAGAACACAGATTGGAGATTACCTACAGTAAGTGGGTTGGGGAGAATTGGAGTGACCACTAGTAAGTATGGGGTTTCCCTTGGGATTGATAAAAATGTTCCAAAATTCATCATGGTGATGACTGCACAACTTTGTGCATACACGTTTTTTTCAACAGGTGAATTATTTAGCACACAAGTATCTCAATAAAACTGTTATTTTTAAAAACATAATGCCATTCCAACTCAGGGTGAAAGCCAGTGTTCACAATGAGCCACCACACACTGAGTGTATTCCTTTCCCGTCCCTTTCTACGTTCATTTCACTCCCCGCCACACTGGCATCTTTATTTTCCCAGACACGTTAGAACTACAGAGATTCACCATTATGGCACCTCCATCTAGAACACTCACTGCTCACTGTCTTTGCTCAAATGTCACTTTCAGTGAAGCCTTTGCAAGCAACCAATTTAAAATTGCAGGCCTTATAAACAAAAGCTGCACAAATTTATCACAACTAGCCTAGTCTTACAAGACACACTAAAGGGAGTTTTTCAAGTTGAAATGAGAGGATGCTAACGATACATACAGCTATAAAAACAGCCTGTTGTACATTACAAATTTATGTTGAAAATTTTTGTCAATTATAATTTAATAAAGTTGGGGGTTTGCGACCTTTCCACCACCCATCTATCTGACCACCACTGGCACGCCTCATTTCCCTCCCCCTTTAGACCACTTGAAACTTCATGTTACTTACTTACTAAGTGTGCTGTATGTCTCCCTGTAGGAAAACAGAAGATCTGTAATGTTTGCAGGTTGTTATTGCTACAGCCCCAGAACACAGACCAGTGCCTGACACTGAGCAGGCATTATTTATTTACTGATGAACACAGTCCTACTACAAACAAAATCTCTGGTTACCTTGTTCCATCCTCTCACCTTCTACACACTCAAAGCCAATTCTTCAAAGCCAGCTCAGATTATGGGCCTTCAGAAAAACTACTTATTGGTGCTAGAATAGAATTGAGGGCCTGCTCCTGGTCCACAAGCACTCTGCTCTGATCTATCCCTAGCCCAGGCACCACACCATTACAACCCTGCTGACAGGGCTTCACCTCAACTCCCACACCACTTTAACTGTATCCTCAACCTCAAAAGAGTTGGAGAAAGCATAATATATTGAAAAGAGTAGTCATCAGAGTCAGCCAACTCACTGGCTAAGTGATCCTGAGAAGTCATTTAACCTCCCTGTAAACAATATTCTCATCTATGAAAATGAAGGCTGGGATGAGCATTTCATACAAATGTTCATCCCAGCTTTATTCGTAATAGCCCAAAACTGGAAACAGCCCAAATATCCTTCAACAGAAGGATACACAATTTAATTATGGTATATTCATATTACAGAAGAATACTCACCAAACAAGGAATGAATACTAATACACATAACAAAACAGAATCTCAGTTTTCTCTTCCACAGTATGACATTTGCTTTACAAAGTTAAGTGGGAGAATGCTAGAGTTCTAAACTCCACTACTTAAAACAATACCTAATAAATAGGTTCTCAAATTATTTCTGAAATAATAAATAAAGCGAGGCACATAATAGATCCCCAATAAATACTGCCCTCTATTCCCAACTTCCCTTACATGGAGGGGGGTTACTAAATTTTAAGATCCTGAAGGATAGATCACTAAATGTTCTTCTCTTCTCCCTCCTTATGACAGTCTCTTACCAACCAGTAGGTACTTGATAAAGACTTTGAAGGAAAGGCAAGAAGAATGCCAGATGGTTTGTGGGTTATGCCGAAATACCTCCTTTTGTTCTTTCTGGAATCAGTGAAGACACACAGTCTTCCAGCCTGGTCTGACAGGTAACAGCATGTGACTGTAGACACACAGGAAGCTTCACTTGCTGGCCTGCTCTCTGCTCATCTCCACTACTCCTGGCCTGTGAATTCTGGGGAACCCGGTCCAAAATATACTTGTACTGAAGTTACAACTTTAAAAGATTAAATGATTTGAATTTAAGTAGGCTTCCAAGTTACAGTTTAAGCTCAGCTTTCATTTACAATTTTCAATCCAGAGATTACAAACTCTAGTTATCAAAACTTTTTGAAAAAACAGACTTAAGACTGAAGCTCTACCCACTGACTCCCAATCTTTATCACTATGTCTTCTGCATTACTGTTCAGTCTGATACTCGACAGACTATTGTCTCTACCTCTAAACTGAAAGTCAATCATGCACTTGAAATACATGATTTTTTTTCTTTCTTTCTTAAATCCAAGATAATTCTACAGGCAATTAAGTATACTGTGTAAATTAATAAATAGAGTGATACCTTGGTTCATAAACTTGATGTTTTCCACAATTCTGGTTGCAAACTAAGTTGAACAAGAACCAAATCAAATTCAGTATTTAGATTCAGTGTCAACATTCTGGGGAAATTTGATTTGGTTCTCATCCGGTTTTGTATGCAACCAGAAGTGGAGAGAACTGAGTTTGTGAACCAAGATACAAGGAGGGGTATATGCTTCACAGTAAAGTTTTTAAATATCACAAAGATTTTCTAGGGGATAATACTCTTAAGAATATGAATTTGAAAGCCAGCCATGGTGGTACATGTCTGTAATCCCAACACACAGAAGGGGTTCGCCATGAGTTCAAGGCCAGGCTGGTATACACAGCAAGACCCAACTCAAAACAAACCCTCCCCAAAAAAAGCCAATCGAGAGACAGAGTGCACAAGAGAAATAGTAAGAACACATATCAGGTTAAATAACACAGGGAAACATGAAGAGATATGAAAAGATGTTGAAATCGCTAGTCATTAAGGGAAATACAAATCAAAATCTCTAAGAGATGCCATGTCATACCTACGAAGTCTGTTGTCAAAAAAAGAAAAAACAGATTGCTGTCTGTCGCCACTGTGGCTGCTACTCCTCCCTTGGCTCCTCTTGCTCTTCTTTGCCACCATAAACTGATGCTCTCTGCCCTGTGAAACTCTGCCTTGGAGCCAACGGAGTATGGACTGAAAGCTCCAGTAACTATCCATTCTCCTATCAGGCACAGGTGTACTCAATCCTGAAGATCTGTGAAGATACACTTCCCTTCCTCTTTTACCTGATCTTATGGCCAGGATACAAAGCAGAAATATTTATTATTCCAGCCAGCACCCAGGCCAGGTGTATCCCTGTGTTATTTAACCAGTGAGTGGAACTTCCTCCATCAGACAGGCCCAAGGTGGAACCCTGGGGCAGAATATCCTGCACAGAGGCTAGAAGCAAGACCCACCCAGCTGATCCAGGAGCAGAACATCTTGCCAGAGTGGCACAGCAGGTTCACTTCCAAGGGCTGCAGCAGGAAGAAGTAGAGTACAGCAGCCAGACCCAAGCCACACCCACCTGGAGGAGTTTGAAAACTTGGTAGATCTGGACCTGGTGCTAAGGTAATAACTCTACCAAAGCTCTAAACCAAAGGTCAGAAGGCAGTGCTACACAAAATTACAAAGAGAAAAAGCAAAATGTATTGTCAGGTCCCAACCCACCCAGAACAAATGCAGAAGACAATAGCATAGAAGAAACTGGAAATCACACACCTGAAATCTTTTATATAATAGCGTCAGAAGTAAAGAAGCAACTGCAGGAAGGTATAGAGGAAATCATATCAGAAATAATTTCTGAAGTAAAAAAAGAATTGATAACTATAATGAAAAATGTACTAAGTGCTTCTAAAGAAGACACCGATAGAAAAATAGAGGAGAATGAAAAAATGATGGAATCCTTGAATAAGCAATAAAGGAAAGAAATAGAATGCATGAAGCAGATTCGAAGTGATATAAAGGAAATTAAAACCTCAATCACAAGCTGGCAAAACCATTTGAATGAAAGTGAAAATAAGACTTTCAGACCTTGAAGACACCATTGCAGCTAGTGAAAAGGTAATATCCCTCAAAAATAAGTAGGATGCAGGAAAAAATAATTCAACATCTGCAAAATGATGCAAAGATGAACAGTATAAGACTAATAGGCATCAATAAAAAAGAAGTCAATACAAGTGATATGAAAAGAATATGGGCAGAAATAACAGCTGAAAACTTCCCAAACGTGGGGAAATAATCTGACATTCAGGTAACTGAAGCATATATAACTCCAAATGACATTAACCCAATTAAAACCACACCCAGACATATAATAATCAAGATCTCAGAAATTCAGCACAGGAACAGTATACTAAAAGCCGCTAGAGAAAAGAAACAGATCACATTTAAGGGAAAACCCATCAAAGTAACAGCAGATTTCTCTTTATAAACCATGAAGTCAAGAAGAGCATGGAGCAAAGTAATACAAGTCTTACAAGAAAACAAATTCCAACCCAGACTGATATACCCTGCAAAACTCCCTTTCAAGTATAATGGAGAAGTGAAATATTTCCATCAGAAAGAACAACTTAAGAATTTCATGGGGCTGGTGAGATGGCTCAGTGGTCTAAAGCACCTACTTAGAACAAGCTTCGCAAAGCACAGGGACCGCGGTTCAATCCCCCAGCACCACATGCCAGCCAGCCCCGCCCCCTGGTGGGCTGAGCTGGCCACACACACACACACACACACACACATAAATAAATAAAATTTAAAAAAAAAAAGAATTTCATAATGACAAAGCCAAGCCTACAAAGACTACTGAATGATGTTCTAGAGAGGGAGCAAAATGATCACAACTCCGTGAATGAGAATGGAAAGAACCCACCAAATAGGGCAAACAAACACAGGAGAATAAGAGGTATACAAAAGTAGTGTTTCAGTTATTCTTTTTTGTACAGCAGCAAAATATTCCCATCAGCATACTCTACAAATGGACTTCTCCTGCACCCTATGGGTCAGGATTCTTCCCGGGTCTACAGGGTGGATATCAAGGAAATAGCAGTGGCTCAGTCTCACAAGTTACACCTGGCCACCAGGAAGCATCATGAGCACTGTCCACGTCACCACATAATAGAACTTTGTGTGATATTCTATCCCCAGACTGTTAGAGGTGTTGGTCATACATTTACCATTCCAGTATTTTTGTTATGTTTTATTCTTAGTAATTCTTTACCATCATGAAAACTTTTTCTTAGCTGATATTTCTGTATATAGTAACCTAATCAAATACTATGTGAATACTCTAAATTGACACAAATTCATACATGATACAGTACATTCTGGCCACTTAGTTGGACTCACAATTTAATTTTAATTTTGAATATTATTTTGAAATATTTAATTTTGAATATTTAATTAATTTTCTGGAGATTGTTTAATTTTTTGTTTTATGATTTATACTTTTTCTCTGAGTTACAATCTACTTATAAGACATGGGGTAATATTTTCTCCTAGTATTAGAAACTTTAAAAAGTGTATTTCTATTTTCCATTGACTTTATATTAGTTTTTTTTTGTTTGGTTTTGTTTTGTATTTTAGGGCAGGGTTTACCGGGTGTTCAGGATCTCACTACTAGATCAGACTCGTAGTGATAAGCCTATTTACAGCCTCGCAAGAGCTGTGCTGGGATTACAGGCGCAGGACAACACCCCCAGTCTCAACTGCCAACTCAACATGCCCCGGGGGTGGGGCCGGCAAGGCAGGCCTGGGGATTGAACCTCCAGCCCCTGCACCTGCTTGCAGGTACTTTAATCCGCTGGGCTCTTTGGCCAGCCCTATTAGTTCTTCCTTGTCTTTACACACACACACGAAAAAATATGTATATAACCTGATATAAAAAAAAATTCTGTTGGGCCGGGGAGATGGCTCAGTAGAATAAATGCTTCCCTGGCAAGCACAAGGGGCTGAGTTCAATGCCCGGTTCTTCAAAAAAAAAAAAAAAAAATGATACTGTTTTGTGGAAATCTTCAATGACCTTTTAACTGGGTTTGTCTGATATAACTATTTTTTACATAGCTCTGCATAAGTACCATTTTATGAGCTCTTTATTCTTTATCAAAGACCATACAGCAACTTCTCTTACCTTCTGGATTATGGTCTTTGTTATTTTCTATATGCTACACCTGGAGGTATTAGAATATTTCGAGTTTGTATAACTGGAAAATATTTTACTTTTAGTTCTCAAAGGTATGTTTGCTAAGAATAAATTTAATGAGGGCAGATTTTTTTCTGTTTGAATAAATAAGTCTAGTTTCTTACTCACTTTTCTGTTTTCTAATATGGAATAAGATTCTATTTAATTTTGTTCTTCCATAGCTAATTTTTTTCTATGTATATGCTTTAATGATTTTTTTCTTTACAATAAGTTTTGGACAATTTCAGTTTTGTGTATCTTGATATAATTTTTTTCATTTCTTGTGCAAAAGGTTCATTTTTCTTGGAAATGTGGTGCTATCATTTTAAATAAATTCAGAAATTTTAGATCTTTAAATATTTATTGCCTACCTCCTTCTACTTTGAGAATCCTAATTATATAAATATAAGTTTCTTGATTTTTGGCACAGAGTGAACTATTATATGACTTATCTGTAAACTCTTCTTCATGTTTATTTTTGATAATTTTATTGTCATATTCATTTAAGTTTGTAAATTATTTTTTACAATGTGCAATCTATTATTAATCTCATGTATTCATTTCAGAAATATTTTTCTAAAAAATTAATTAAAAAATATTTTTCTAAAATTCATTCTGTCTACATCTTATACCTTTCACATTTCAATATTTGTCTACAATTTTTAATTTGCTATATAATTATTATTGATTTTCAATAAAGTTAATAATGACTTCCAAAAAAGGAAAAAAAACAAACGTTGGAGAGAATGTGGAGAAACTCGAATCCTCACACAATGCATTGGGAATTTAAAATACTATAATTGGTTTGGTAAACAGTCTGATCTTAAAAAGTTAAACACAGAATTACCATAAGACTCAGCAATTCCACCACTAGGAATACATTCATTAAAAAATGAAAACACAAGTTCACACAAAAACTTGTATGAGAATGTTTATTGCAACATTACCCATAATAGAATACAGAAGCAATCCAAGTGTCCAATGACTGACAAATGAATAAATAAAATATGATATGCCCACACAATGGAATGGGATCCAATTACAATCAGGAAGGAAGTGCTAATACATGAGACAATATAGGTGAACCTTGAAAACATGCCAAAAGAAGACTCTAGACACAAGAGATAACATAGTATATGATTTCATTAGCATGCTATGCCCTGAATGAGCAAAGGTATAGAAACAGAAAGTAGGTTAGTGGTGGGCTGTTGCAGGGCATAGGTTGGGAGAGGAAGAAAGATGGGGCCAGGGAAAGCGAGTAACTACTAATGGTAGCAGAATTTTATATTAGGGTGTTAGAAATGTTCAAAAATTAATTTTGGTGATAGATGCACAACTCTATTAATACATTAAACACCAATGAAGTCTCCACCGTAAATGGATAGATTTTATGGTATGTGAAATACAGCTCAGAAAAGCTGCCAAAAAAAAAAAAAAGCTGCAAAAAAAAAAGCTATCTCTGAACCCAAATTGCAGTTATTCTTTCATGTATTTTCCTTAACTAAGTTTATCTTTAACCATATTTTTACTTAAATTTTAAAGAAAAATTTGTTAATACTATCATACCTATAAAAAAAGCTAATATAAAAAAATGGGTATGGCAAAATCCTGGCAGTAGTACTCACCCATCTTTCTGCCTTTCTTGAGTTAAGTTTAAGAAAATTTGCATGTATGTCTTTCTGAGTTCAGTACCTAAATAATATTATTATAGGTATACTTTAAGAACTATCAATAACTTTTCACATTTTTAGTAAATGGAAAGAAACTTCAGTTTGACACAAAAAAAAAATATTTGGAAGAGTAATATAGACATTTTCTAATGCTTTGTTGATTAGTGAGGTTTTCAATTATTTCTATGCACACTGCCATGAATACATCAAGAGGCATTTATGCAGTACGCCCCACTAGAAATTTCAAAACTCTTTTCTTGTCTTGTATCAAAAGCAGGCACTCCACACAGAAATGTTTACAAATGTACATTATGCCTAAGATTTGCTTCAAAACAGTTTGGCACAGGGCAGCTTTTATGGTCAAGATTGTCCATGTGTAGGTAACTGAAGATAGAGAGATGGTACATATTAATATATCATTCTTTGTATTCTTGCATGTTTTCAAATAGCCTAATAAATTTATTACTTTAAGAAAACATCATTAAGTAGTAGCTATTTAGCAAAACTTCATGAAACCTTTAGTGTTTAAAGTCACAGAGGAAAAGTCTTTCCATAAAACATTTCTCAGGGGCCGGGGAGATGGCTCAGTAGAATAAGCGCTTCCCTGGCAAGCACAAGGGCCTGAGTTCAATCCCCAGTTCCGCCAAAAAAAAAATTTCCTTCAAATAATTCTTTAAGGTAGATGCTACAACACCTACTGCCAATCATTAAAAGCCAAACATGTTTGTGGAAAAAAGGTCACTATCCAGCTGAAAACTGCAAACAGAATTAAAAAAAAAAAAAAAACCCAGGGTCTTACTATGTAGTCTAGGGTGACCTCAAATGAAGCTATCCTCCTGCCTTCTCTGAAGGGCTGGGATTTCAGTTGTGCACCACGACTCCTGACTCAGAATTATATTAATCATGTATTTTAATTTTCATTAGCCAAGCCACTTGCAATTTCGGAAATGCCAATTCTGCAACAGATATCAGATTGTACCAATAGAGGGAACTCTGTTAAACTTCCCACTAAATACTACCAGCACTTTCTACATGTGTAAGGAATATTCAAAGATGATTCTTAAAGGATTTTTGTTTCTCCTTTAAAACTAGGTTGGGTTGCAGGGGATATAGCTCAGTGGTATATCGTCTGCCTGGCAATCACAAGCCCATGAGCTCCATTCTTGGTACAAAAAAAAAGAAACTGGTTAGGGACTGGGAAAATAGCTCTACAGTCTAAGTGCCTGCCTGGCAAGCACAAGGACCTGGGTTCGATCCCTGGGACCACATGCCATGCCAGCCACCAAAACCAGGTGTGGTGGCACATGCCTGTAATCCCAGTGCTGGAGAGGCTGAGACAGGAGGATCACTACAAGTCTAAGCTGAGTAGCGAGACCCAATAAATAATTTACCAAATAAATAAATAAATACATAAAAACTGTTTAAAATATTTTTTAAAAACTAGGTTAGGTTGTGGTTGGGTATGAAGGTGAACAAAGAATCTCACGTCCTTTCATCTTATTTATCCTTGAAAGATTCCTGAAAAGTAGTTAAATGAAGGCATTAATAAGTTTTACTACAAAATTAATCATTTGATTCTTAAATGCTAATGAAACAAAGAAAAAAAATTTCTTAAACCTGTTAAAAGATACTATAGCCTGAGACACCAGCCACCAAAATTACTTATCTACAAACACATTTGTATGGCAAGATTGATTATGCTCCATAGTTTTCTGGCCATAATCAACAGATGTTTGTTTAACCATAGTGCTATATGGTCTTGATATTTGTGTCCCTGAAGATTCATATGTTGAAATCCTACCTCTCAAGGTGGTATTAGGAGGCAGGAACTTTGAGAGGTAAGAAGTAAAAAGAGGGGAGGGCCCTCAAGAATAGGATTAATGGGCCAGTGAGATATAGCTCAATGGCATAAGCACCTGCCTGGCAAGCACAAGGTCCTGAGTTCAATCCCTGGTTATATATATATATATATGATTAATACACCCTATGAAAGAGATCTTTCCACCTGCTATATGAGAATACCACCGGAAATTGCCATCTATGGACCAGAAAGCAGGTCATCACCAAACCTGGAAGCTGCTAGTATCTTCATTTTGTACTTCCTGACCTCCAAAGCTGTGAGAAACCAATCTCTCTTGTTAATAAGCCACCACCCTAGGGTATTTTATTATAGGAGGCCAAATGGCCTAAAGCACAGAGTGTGCCTTAAAACTCAGGTTACATTAGCAGGGGAGAAAAAAAAGAACAGCATTTACTAAAGTTGCTCTAAATGTTTACGGACGCTTCAGTTATTGCTATCAATCAATTTATGAGGAGAAAATTAGCCCTACATTACAGAACAGGTCACTTAAAGCCAGAATTATCTCCCAAAGGACACGTGTGGTAAGACTGTGATTCAAACTCAGATCAGTCTGCCTTTGAAGCCACCATATCACACTTTGCTCCACAAAGATAATGTTGCAACTCACATTAAAAATTCATTCAATTTATATAGCTCAGTGGTAGAGTGCTTGCACAGCATGCTGCAAGGTCCAAGGTTCAAACTCCAGCAATACTCGCACGCACGCGCATACACACACATGCGCACACACACACCCCTACCCTCTTGGATTAAGTAATAAAAATATTAATTCTTTGGTGGGTATTATTGAAATCATTTCAATATTCAATCTCTGCCAATACATTGAGTAAAAGATATACAGTAGTTTACAGAAAAGAACACAGCATGAAGCTAGACAAGAGTGGAATACCAGTCAAAACTACTAAATTCAGGTAGCTTAGTCCAGATTTCATAGGTGGGTCATGGGGTGCAAGCCATAAACTCCTAGCCCCACCTTAGACTGTTTAGGAGAAACGATGTAAATGTAATAAATACGTAAATTATAATGATACATGGAATTTGTCCTTTCAGTGAGATGAAGATGGGGAAGTGCTTTTTTCAGGACAGTACGGGACACAAGTGAAAAGTCTGCACAGACACAAGAAGCCTCCTGATCTCAGAGCAGGCGGGCTCTTGACAGCGGCAGGTGCAGCGTGAAAGCGCGCTTTCTGCCGCTTTCTCACAACCGAAGCCGGTACCCAAATCCGACCTCGCCCCGGGGAGCGAGTGGGAGGCACACGCGGGAAGGCGCAAAGAAAGATCCAGGACAGGAACAGGGCAGGGCGGCCTGCGACCCCAGGTGACAGGCCTGAGTGACACCCTGGCTCAACAGCAGCGTCTGCAAATCCGAGCGACCCTCCCCACCCTGCCCGGCGTCTCGAGGCCACGACGTCGACCACCTGTCACTGAGGTAAAGAAAGGGGATCCCGAGACCCCGGAAGCCCAGACAGTGCAGAAAAACCCAAGACCCCGGCCCGGGCCTGCGGAGCACCCGCCCGGCCCGCACCGCGCCCCCGCTCGGCTACCTCAGCCGCGCGGCTCCCCTCCCCCAGCGGCACCCACATCCCGCTCCGTCCGCGCCCAGGTGAGAGGAGGTGCGCCGCGCCGCCATCTTGTCCCCAGCCCCGCCACACCCCCGCCGCCGCGCCCCAGGCCCCTCGCGGACACTCACCCTGCCGCCCTGCGCAGTACCGGCAGCTCCGAGCGTCCCGCCGGGAAAGAGGCGGGGCGGGGCGGGGCAGCTAAGAGGGGCGGGGCGGGGTGGCCTGCGGCGCGCCACGTGACCCTGCGCGCTCGCGGCACCCGCACGCAGGCGCAGTGCGGCCCACGCCGCCGGGGCGCGGAACGCAAGGTAGAGCTGCTGTTTGAGGTCTTCTGCGCTGCTCATTGTATGAGCTTCGCTTGCACCGCCGCCTGGGGTCTTCTGTACATCCCTTCACCTCAGTCCGCCAGAGGGCTGCCTCAGATCTGCAACGTGAAAGTCACGGCGAGGACACGGAAGCCTCCTATGCCAGGCGTGGAAGGCACTACACCCACGACCTTTAATCTGCTTAAAACGCGGCGTAACACTGGTCAGTTACTGCGTGATTTTTAAATCACGGTTCCAAACTAGCCAGGGAAGGTTAAAGTCAAGTGAAGATTTCCTAGCACTTTCATCCACCCCTTTTACCTGCCTGTTCCTTCCTAGCAGCTGGAAAGACACAGGACCCACGGGAGGTGATGGGAAGGCAGGTGAGCTTTGCTCATCTGTGTTTTTATACCTGTCCCTTACCCTGTGGGCCCCATCACGTGTGCTCACCCTGTTGATTTAGTCTCTTGTTTAACTGCACACCAACAGTGGCAACCAGAACCAGGGTGGGGGCATTGAGTTTAGTGTGGCAGAAACATTTTGAAAGAATGTATGGGGAAATATTGTCTGGGCAGGGTTGGCAGTTGAGTCCCAGAGCTGATGGACTTGGAGTGTGTGTGAGCTGTGCAAGAAGCTTCCCATCCCTGCATACATGCATGTCCTTACCCACCGTGGACGAACGTGGTTATATGGTTTTATGATAGACAGCTGTCTGAACCAAAAAGACAGCTACATTAGGTAGAAATATTATACACAATCAAACAGGGCTAGACCCTGCTAAGGAATTAGTGCAGAAGGGAACACATTACAACTGTGGCTGGAGGTACATTCCTTGAAGGTCAGGTCTCAAGATAAAGGTAGAATAACTACACCTACATACCTCCCAGAGGGATAAACAAAATACTTTAATCAATATTACCTGGTCCAATAAAGTCTAGCTGGGAATCAGTCATCCAGGTGAATGACCAAGACCTCTTGACTCATCTCTTCCAAAAAAATGTCCTTGTTCGTTTCATGTACACTTGCTACATGACATGCTTCCCAGTTGGATTAACATTACCTAAGCAGCTATACTTGTAATCTTACTGGCTGATCATAAATTTATCCCATGTTGTACCCATGTTGTGAGTTTGCTCTATAAAACTTCAAGAAGTGAGCTCTTTGGCAACTTACTTAAGTTTCCTCCTGTCACTCTCAAGAACTGTTTCTTAATAAAATTTCTTACTCCTCTTAGCTTCTATTGTCCTTTAGAATTCAGTCTTCACTTTTGGGAAACACAAATTTGGCCTGTCTGACATCTAGCAGGTTGGGAGTTACAATCTTTCTCGTACAACAGTTGGAGGTCCTATATCAGTTTCCGCCTGATAAGGCAGATCTTAAAGAATGAAGCAGTATATCAGTAGTTATTAATATAGCCTTACCAGCTCTCCCTATATCAGGGAAATAGGGTTAGCCAGAGAGGTTAAATGACCCAGTTAGCTCATATATCAACACAAACTGGGTTTCAAGTACAAAGTGGTGTTTGTTGTTTTATGGTCTAGCCTTTTTGGTCCAGACACTTTGGGAAAAACTAATATATATGCAGATGTTTTTCTTTTAATGCCCTATTTAATGACTGTTTAGATTTACCACCCTCTGCTCAGACATACTACTCACCTTTTTTTGTATAGTTCTATATGTCTTGTTGATACAACCTCAATGTGGTTTTTTTTGTTTTTTTTTGTTTTTTTTTTTGTTTTTTTTTTTTTCAGAACTGGGAATTGAACTCAGGCCTTGTGCTTGCCAGGGAAGCACTTATTCCACTGAGCCATCTCCCCAGCCCCTCAATGTATTTTTTTGTACACAGTACCTTTGTATAGATTATGCAGTAATATACTATAATTTTTGCTGATTGTAGTATAGGTTTATGTTGTTATATACTCTACAGTACTATATATAAGAGTTATGCAAATAAAAGCAAAGTCAGCTAGTTGCTTGTTTTGGTTTGGTTTGGGTTGGGGCTTTTTGGTACTGGGGATTCAACTCGGGGCCTTGCATTTGTCAGGCATGCCACTGAGCTATCTCCCCAGCTCCAAAGTCATCTAATTAGAGTTTCTTTTCACCATTTTTTTCTTTGTTCTGAATGTTGTAATATGAATACTACATAATTCCTTAATTAGTAATCTATTTTTTTAATGCCCTGGTCCTTGGAATTGAACCCAGTCATTGAGGAATGTCTGTATTAGGACTGGAGCTTGAGACCACTTCCTCTCCACTCACTGGATTTTGGGCAACACCACAGGGCCAAACCCTACCATCTTTGTCCTAAGGAAAATAAGAATACCAAGGGCCCTCTGGAGATTCCTAAAATTTCAGGCCAGGATATGTGGGTGCTATTCTGGCTGTGCCTTGAGCCTCCATGCCATTTTACTCCTTTCCTTTTCCTTTCTAGTTCCCATGACCTAATCTCAAAGAGTTCCACTTCACCAGAGGATGCCCTGGGCATGGACAGGTAAAGAGATGACCCAGGGGACACTTTATAAGGGTCCCACAACCTAATTCTTCCTCTTCCTGCCTACAGACTCATATGGAATGCTTCATCCATACTACCTGACTCTGCTAGAATGCCTTCTCAGGCAGTCATTGGGATAAATTTGAGACCCACATAGGCTATCTCCTTATCAACCTGCATAATCAACCCCCTAGAATATAAAGACAACCTCATAAACAAACCCCATAGTTGGTGTTGATCTATCTAGCTTAATTAAGGCCCCAAACCCAAAAAACTCAAACTTATGATAAGGTTAGGACTATCAGGGCTCTGATGAAAATCCTGCTGCTTTCCAGCACCAGCTAGAAAAACACTCAGTAAATACATTAATTTAAGCCCAGTAAATAGAGAGGGCCAGAGTATCCTGGGACAAGATTTTATTAGCCAGTCAGTTCCATATAGTAGGAGGAAACTAAAAACTCCAACAAGGCCCATAAGTGGTTGATTTGTCTTGCATTGTCTTTAATGATCATGACAAAGAGGACAAATGGGAGTCTGCTGCAAAGAAAAGCCAGGCTAAATCTATCCTGCCCCAATCAATAAGGCTCATGATAAAGCCTGTACTACTAAGAAGAACCAAGATCATCCAAATGGTGATGGAAGCAAGTCTGAGTGTTTCAAATGCAAGTGACCCGGACCCTGGGCAAAGGAGTGCCCTCAAAAGCCACCAAGTCCTTGGCAAACCTGTCTGAACATGGATGAAGACCCTTGGCACTGGAGGAGGGAGCCCTAATTTCCAGAAGGGGATGAGCTCATCCACCATCATGGTGGCTAGACAAGAATGCCCAGATAGCAAATGACAGTACCCACGGTGGTCTGTGTAGCCCACACCCAAGGACATCCTCATCACCTTACAGGAGCCTTGGATAACTACGGATGTAACAGACAAACAGATTCATTCCTTTTCCCTACTGGGATATCTTACTCAGTTCCAGCCTCTTATTGGGGTGAGTTGTCCTCAGTTGTTGGCCTTGTAGGCCTTAACCAATCAGTGATCTTTACCCCACCCACCCCACCCCTGAATTGCTAATTGGGAGATTTTCTTTTCCAAGCTGCCTTTATGGTAACACCAAAGCTCTCCATACCAATAATTGAAAGAGATACACTCTTCCTGCTCAGGGCCACTCTTTCATTCATCCCTCTGACAACCCATTTCATAGTTGCTAGAGATCCATGATGGCTTCATTGGATTCAGTTTCTCTTCCAAAGTAGCACTGGATTCTAGTAAAGACAGAGTCTCTCTGACATAAGATTAATATAATTTGAGCTGCTCATCACAAACTGTCATAAAATAGGGCGTGCATACCCATCATCAATTAAAAGTGGTATATAAAACAGGCTTGAGCAGGTCAGGAGAACACAGGTAAGTTGCATCAGCTGGTAGCTCAGACTCTGGAGATCCATGAAAATTATCTGTCACCACTCATTGAAGGAAAATAAACTTAGACCTGGTTTAAAGATTAGTTCACATAATACTTGGGTATCAGCTAGAAATGGACTACTGTGATCCTACCATTCTGCTTAAAAGTGGCTCTGAAAGAAATGGTGAAAGGCAATCTTCTTGGTGGGGGAAACAACTGTACATCCAAATGTCCAGTTTACGTGGAGGGAAACATTAGCTAGGTCTGGCTCTATCCTGGCTCCTAGGTAGTGGCTAATGGCTTTGCCTGTTGCTCGGAGACTTATAAAAAACAATACTGGAATATTGGTAACAAGAAAATGTAAGGAAGTTATATAGGTAGACATCTCAAAAGCAAACAAGCTCATGCTCTCAGAATTGACTATTCTTACTATATACCCCACCATCTAAGAATAAATGATTTGGTAGACTGATGAGTGGCAGACTGAAGCCATAACTGGTACACCACTGCACTGTTAAGATATATTCTACAAGATCAAGTGCAGTTCTACAGGCTGGAGCAGATGATTGGAGCTAGTGACCAACAGATGGTGCTGTTCCACTACAACCAGAATACCCAGGTTCTGGACACTTAAACCTAATGACCCAGTGACATTAGCTTCTTGATATTTCTGGGTTGTGTTTCCCTTCATCAGAGCAATAGAGGAAGGGAACCACTATGTACTGCATCTGAAAGCCAACTCAAGTAAATGGAAAGGACACAGGGAGAGGTAGCTACCTCATAGGCTATAGTTCCCAAGAGAAATGTGCTTTTATCACCAAAGAACATAATGATATTCCTATTGAATGACAAGTTGGAACTTCCAAAGGACTATTTTTTGTGTTTATGTCACTAAACCAACATGTAGAGGAGGGGCTACAATAGGTTCCAATTAACAAAGGAAACTTGGGTTGAAGTACACAACAGGGCATGGAAGACCCGAGCCAAAAAAAAAAAGGAAATTACTGCAGAACCATTTTGTTTTACCATCTTCAACAGAAAATGTGAAAAGATAAACTCAATAAGGATAAGACCCAATAAAAGCAAGACACCAAGAACTGTGATCCTTTGCGAACTATGATCCTTGATAGTTTGTGTCCCTATCAAGATAAAGGTCCAGAACTAGCCAAAGACTAAGAACAGTGGGGACATGGAAAAAGTAGTGACAGAGGACAGTGATAAGTATCAACTTTGTGCTTATGATTGGTTTAAAGAAATGACTGAGAATGACATGCATTTTTTATTTTACACTAATAGTAACCAGTTTTCCCCCTTCTATACTATTTTATATAGAAGTACACCAATGGTGTTGTACTTTACCAGCTAGTTCGTGACACTAAAACTTGAGAATCCGTAGTTGGATGGAGAAGACTGTATTCTCTAGACCACTTAAACCTTAAGAATATAAAAGTAAATAATCTCACTCATGTTGGGGACATAACAAGGGCATCTTCATTTGTATACTGTATATTCATGTACTGTTAGAAGCACGGAATTATATAATATAGGAGGTAATTATCTTGGATAGAAAAAGATGTAGTCTATGATACTTATTTGCCTATTTGTTCTTAATTCATTCTTTGATTTGCCACTGGATTATTCCCTTAATGAAGTACATTTCTCAGGGTCCCTGGATACAGAGAGCCCTTCCCAGGATATAGAGAGCCCATCCTGAAACTTGTCACAATCTGGGATGTTTATATTTGTAATTCTATGGAAAAGTTATTGAAATTCTAGCAAGTTAATTCCAGTCTACCACTTTCAGTGCAACCCATGGCAAGAATAAAGACACTATGGCATATTTGTAGTATGGGAAACTAATAGCGGTCCAAAATCCAGCTATGATGATGGTTAACCAGAGCAAAGGCCTCAACCCAGGGAAAAACCCAGATTTTATTAATCCATGAAGAAGGGAGTGGCTTGAGAATGAGTGACTGTGAAAATGGTGGGAAGTAGTGAGTGCTGTGAGCTGAGCTAGGTGGGAGGCCTAGAACACCTCTGCAATCAATACTCAGAGAGAAGGATGTGCAGAAAGAGTATCTGCATGACACAACTGAGGTAGTGTCTAATGTTTTGGGGTCAGTGCTTCAACTCCGGTGTGTAGTCTATTATGCCCTGGAAAGTCATAGTCTCTTATCTCAAAGCTCAGTCACAGCTGACAGCATGGAGCACAGCTGTCCATGACACATGTTTTATTTGGGCACTGTGGTGGGGGGGGGGACACCGCCCTGTTTGCCTTGCTTCAAAGATTACACATCTGCACTTCAGCTGGACCAATTTGTATTGCTTAAAACCACTTGAAGGAATAAAGGTAAGTCCTAGCCGGCTCTGTGTATATCAATACATAGAAATAGGGCCAGGTTTAGACAAAATGGAAATAATTGCCCTTCTTTCAAAAAAAAAAAGTCTTCCAGATAATCCTCCCTACCTGGACAAGTGGTTTCCAGGGAAGTTTGGCCATTAGGAGGCTCTAGTGGAATATTGGAGTGTGGAAAAAAGAAAGCGTTGGCACTTCTGTCACTTTCTCCTTGCACAGTGTTTCCAGTACTGACTGTGTTACCTCCATGTCTTCAGCTCTCACTGAACAATCCTTTACTTCATGATTCACATCTCCTACCATGATACTGTTAAGGAACCCTTAGAGAACAGCAGACTTGTAGGCATATTATAACGTAAGTTAGAAGTTAATTCATAGCCTGTGACTATGCTCATGTCTCCTGTCATACAGCTAGCTTTGTCTGTCTAAGCCCGGATGTCCCTCCTTAACGAAGTGTGGGTCAAACTGACTGTCTGGTTTGCGTTTTAAAAATATGCAGTGATTCTAACCTGCCTCAGGGGCTTCAAGGTTATCATATTTGGGTGAAGACCAGCCCAGTCAAAGACACTTTCAACTTTTCCTACTCTTCTTGGATTCCTTCCCTCCCAGAATGTTCCTGTACAAACCTGCCTGATGTTATATGATAAAATTCTTCTGTTCCTTGGAACCAAGCAGAACCTGCTATCAGCTTTGTATTTCCCATTTGCAAACATATTTAAACTAAACTCAAACCTCTGGCCAAATAGCTCAGCAGATTAAAGCTCCTGCAAGCAGCCACAGGGGCTGGGAGTTCAATCCCGAGCATGCCGGCCCTGCTCCCCGGGCACACTGAGACAGCAATTGAGATGGGCGGGGTGGCATGTGCCTGTAATCCCAGCTCTTGGGAGGCTGTAAGCAGGCAGATCACTATGAGTCCAATCTAATAGTGAGACCCTGAAAACCCTGTAGACCATTCCCTAAAATAAAATTTAGGCATTCTGGGAACCCCCAGACCCAGTCCTAGCCCAGGCCCGGTGAGTGTGTGGAAGAGCTTCCGGCTACCCTGTGCCGGTGGGACCTACTCGTCCCAGCCCAGGTGCAGCGTGGGTGAGACCCTCTTCCACCCCCTTGGGATGCCCACCACCACTCTTCAGCACCTCCCCTACCCCACCTGCCCAGGAGGAATTTCTGCCGCATTCCAGGAACCCCCAGATCCAGTCCTAGCCCAGGCCCGGTGAGTGTGTGGGAGAGCTTCTGGCTACCCTGTGCTGGCATGACCTACTGGTCCCAGCCCAGGCGCAGCATGAGTGACACCCTCTTTCACCCTCTTGGAACGCCCCCATCACTCCATAGTACTCCCACACACACACCCCGCCCACAGAGTAGGAATTTCTGTCATATTCTGGGAACCCCCATATCCAGTCCTAGTCCAGGCCCAGTGAGTGTGTGGGAGAACTACCTCTCCCCCCTACACCACCTTGTCCCCTCCAGACTCAGCTCAGGCCTGGCATGCAGGACTGGGTGAAACCCTGCTGCTGCAATCCCTGCAGAGAGAGTAGGGGACAGAACCACCCAGCTAGTCCAGGAGCAGAACATCTTGCCAGAGGGGCACAACAGGTTCACCCCCAAGGGCAACAACAGGAAGGAACTGAGCAAAGCAGCCAGACCCAAGCCAGGCACAGCTGGATAAAATAAAATTTAAAAAAAAACAAAAAAAAAAACAAACCTCAAACCTGACTCTGGGCTGGTGGTTTGAACCTCTGGGCTCTCCACCCCACTAGCATAATCTAACTCCTCAGTGCAGAGAGTCTTCCATTTGGATTGATAATTGGTTTTTCTGCTACAATACTAGCTCTTGAGTAGCACCAGTTTGGGTCTTTGATAATAACTACCCTCTGCTCTTCCTCCATTACTAGAAGTAGTAGTGGTTGTACAATGTCACTAATCTGTGGTTTATCTCATTGTCTAATGTTTGAGTTCACAACTATTCCAACAACTGTAGAGGTAATATTCTGGATTAAAATTTCTCTGCTTTTCAGACCTACAATAGACTGATTTTTTTTAATGAACCTGATACCTAACCTGATGTTTATTCTGTATTCAGGCTGGTCCAAAGGATGTTTATAACCCACTGCTGACAATCTTAGCACACTAAGAAGGATCTGGCTAGTACTGAACATTGACAGGCTGGATATAAGCAGAATGAAGTTTGATAGGTCAAAGTTACAGCTGCTAAAATATTCTCCACCTGCCCTTTGCCCCTTTTAACTTAGCAACCTGAAGTACCCAATACAGTAACCACTAGGACATGTGGCTATAAACCAATTGAAGTATGAATCTGAATTAATTCTTGCATTAAGTGTAATTTACCCAACAGATTTCAAAGACTATGTATGAAAGAAGCAAAATACCACAATAAAAATTTTTACTGAATGCACATAGATGATTTTGAAGCATCTTATGCTAAATAGATTTTATACTGATAAAATTAATTTTACGTGTTTCTTTTTTAAACATGGATACTACAGAAATTATAATTATATGTGGCAGCTGGGCACACCTATAGTCCTACCACATGCCTGTAATCCCAGAACTCAGAAGGCCAAATCAAGAGGGTAGCCACAAGTTTGAGGCCAACTTGCACTATACAGTAAATTCAAGGCCAGCCTAGACTAGAGGGACACTGTGTCCCCCCAAAAAACAAGATCATCATCCAGACCCAAGAGGACTAATCAAATACCACACACTCATGATGCAGTCATTCCCAAAGCCCCACCTATGAATGAGCACATGAGACTTTAGCGCGACATCTAGATACAGGCCACACAGTGGGAGTGCTAACTTCATTCATCAATCGAGTGGGTGCATATGTGTGGATTTGTTTCTGAACATTTCTATGTTGATATTACACTGTAGAGCTTTGTAACAATTCCAAAATCCAGTTTTGTAAAATCCTTCTATATTATTCTTATTAAAGGTTAACGTGGCTATTTTTTGCCCTTATTTCATATAAATTTTAGAGTTAGTGTCTGGAACTTTGGAAAATAATATATTTACCATATAGATCTAATTGGGAAAATTCACATCCTTACATTATTGAATCTTCTAATCCTTGAATATAGTATATCTTTGGGTTTTAAAACTATTTTCTTTCATTTCTCTTTTAGAATATAACAAGAGAGTATCTTCATATATGGTAGGAAAATTCCTTAAAACTCTAAATTACAAAATTATTTAAAATTCTCTGTGCAGAGAACTTTCATATCTTTTATTATACTTCATCTTGGGTATTTGATTTTGTTGAAGACTATTACAAAGAGCATGGTCTTTGAATTTTACTTTCTAGCTGGAAATAGAAATTAAGTTGATCAACCTTGTATGTAGTACAACTTTGAATGCAGTAGTATTGCTAAAATTATTTATTTCATTATAATAGATTATAAGTTACTTTTGATTTCCTGCATACAAAATAACAGTATTTGAAAATACTAACAGTTGTACTTCTTTATTTTCAGTACTTACACTTTTCATTTCCCCCTGTCTTCCTGCACTAGCTAGGACTTTTAGTACAGTATTGAATAGAAGTGAAAACAGTGAACATCTTTATGTTTTTACTAGTCCTAGTGGGGAATCACTTAATATTTTACCTTTAGGCATAAATGGCTTTGTAGATTCTTTTCTCAGGTTAAGAAGGCACTGAGTGAAAACAACTGCCAGGCTATAATATAATACCTGGTTAAAACATGCCTTGAAATTAAATTGCTATAAAGACATTTCAGGCAAACACAAATAGGGAAATGTAATCTGCAGCAGACCTACTCTAAAGGAAATACTGAATAGAGTTCTTGAGGTGTAAGATTCTAGATGGTTGCATAGAGATGCTGGTTAAAAAATGAAAACAGGATGCATACATGGGGATTTCTAAATGTTGATTTTATGCTATAGTAATAACTGTTGTGAGGTTTAATACTGTTTGTAGAAGTAATTGACATTTGTGAAAAGAATAGTAAAAATATACGGTAAGTAGCAAATAAAGGGTTTAGGGTTTTTTTGCATTGCTTAGAAAGTGGTACTACATGTCCTAATTTCTATGAGAGAAATTTTCACAGTTGCAAAATGCATGCTACAATTTCTTGAGTAACACTAAAAGAATGGCAAAAAAAAAATGCATGGCTAACAAGTTATAGAACAAAGGCAGAACAATAAAAAGAAAATGAATTAAAATAAGGCAAGGAAAGATAAAAAGGGGAACATAAAAGAGGTTGGACAAGTAGAACATAAGTAGTAATGATGTACTTTAAATGTTCAATGACTATGTTGAATATAAATGGAATAAATATTCCAAATAAAAGGCAAAGATGTTAAGACTCAACACAGGGCTGGTGAGATGGCTCAGTGGTCTAAAGCACCTACTTAGAACAAGCTTAGCAAAGCACAGGGACCGCGGTTCAATCCCCCAGCACCACATGCCAGCCGGCCCCGCCCCCTGGTGGGCTGAGCTGGACACACACACACACACACACACACACACATAAATAAATAAAAAAGACTCAACACAAAACTATGCTCTTGGGGCTAGGGATATATAGCTCAGCAGCTTAAGTGCCTGCCTGGCAAGCTCAAGGTCCTGAGTTCAATCCCCAGTACTACACACACACACACACACAAACACACACACACACACACACAAAACTGTGTGTTCTTTCCATCAAATATAAAATACAGCAAGATTTAAAGTAAGTTAATAGCAAAAGATACACGTGTCAACAATAATCAAAAGAATCAATATAATTATCCTAGCATCACACAAAGTAGTCTTCATGACAAAAAATACTACTAAAGATAGCAAAATGGGGGAGGTAGGGACTGGGAAAGATTGATAACAAACTACAGTCAGGAACAGAAGCTTTGTCTGCTACTATATGGTAGCCTGACTATAGATAACAATAATCTACTTGAATAAAGGATGTTGAAAAGTTTTCACTACAAAGAAAATGATAAATGTTTGAAGATATAGATGTATTGAACCTGATTTAAATATTGTGGGGCTGGGGAGATAGCTCAGCAGTGTAAGCTCCTGCCTGGCAAGCGCAAGGACCCAGGTTTGACTTCCAGTACCACATGCAGTGCAGCCACTGGCCACTAAAATTGGGTGTGGTGGCTCACCCCTGTAATCCCAGAACTGGGGAGGCTGAGACAGGAGGATCACTATGAGTCTTCACTGCATAGTGAGACCCTGTACCAAATAAGTAAATAAATAATTTTTAAAAATTTAAAAGCTGAGGCTGGTGAGATGGCTCAGTGGTCTAACGCACCTACTTAGAACAAGCTTAGCAAAGCACAAGGACCACGGTTCAATCCCCCAGCACCACATGCCAGCCAGCCCCGCCCCCTGGTGGGCTGAGC